>NW_015162020.1:0-5259 GCF_001447785.1 Gekko japonicus | reverse complement strand
CATTCTCCAGTAAGGGGTGTTCCAAGCAATAAAAGAACAAGGCCAGGGGCCCTGTGTCCGGGGCCTGGCTTACCACCCCTCCGCGCTACGAGGGGAAGCAGAATCAACTGCCCAGAGAGAGCCAATGGGTGCAAATTGGCTTCGTCTGCATGATTTATTCAGGACAAAGACTTCAGTTGTCCAAAGGTGCCCAGTCTGAGTTATGCTGAGCCCCCTCCCCCCCCCGCGCGCGCGCGCGCACACACACACTGCGGGGCGCTGAGCAGGGTCTTCGGGGCAGGGAATCCTCGCTTCGCCGGTGGCTGGGGGGGGGGGGGGGGACTCAGGAGCCCAGTGGGACGTCAGTTCTCTCTGGAAAATTTCGGGAGGGATGCGCTCCTGCGCCCCCCTGTATTCTATGCCTATGAGAGGAGGAGGAAGAGGTACCTGCAGAAGGCTGTGCTCAGATGAGCTGAGCTGTTGCAGTGGGACAGTAGGGCGGGCGCGGCACGTGCAAGTTCTCTGCGAGAGGCAGCCAGATGGGAGGGGCAAGGAGGAAGGGCTGGCCTGTCGGTCTCCTAAGGGGGGGTGCTCGTCACCTGCCTGCCGGAGCTCCTGTGGGAGTGAATCCTGCGTCGTCACCCTTGCCTTGGCCTGCCTGCCTAGCCACAGAGCTCCAGCAGGCAGAGCTGGACGGCGCCAGTGATGCTCCTGCCGCCGCCGCAGCCAAGGAGGGCTGCTCGTCCTGCCACCAAAGCCACCACTGGAGGGAGTGGGCGGGGCGGCAGGCATCCTCCGGCAGTGGGGCCTATTCCCGGGCCCATGTCATTGGCTTGATGTGGGGCAGCTGGACTCCCTTGGAAAAGGCACCCCTTCTGTGGCCCTTCCTCCACCTGGACAGGGAGGGCAGCCAGGGCTGGGCTGTCTGCGAGTGTTCCTCTATGAAATGCTGCTACACGTGTTCCTCCTGGGGGCGGGGCTTGCCGCCTTAACTCTTGGAGCGCCGTCCCGGTGGGCTCCGGCTCAAAAAGACCCCTTCTATACTTCTTCCAGATATTAATCAATTTAAATTTTAAATAGCTACACTAAAGTTTATTGCAATAACCTGTTAAATATATTAAAAGAAAGAATAGGAAAGGAATACGAGGCACTAATACAATAAAATAATATAGGTTAACAAGGGAGAAAATGAGGAATTTGGTGTTAATGTTAGGTTAATGTACTTAAATGTTATGACTTCAGAACAAAAAAGGTTACAAAAAAGAATTGTTAAATATTAATGTACTATAGAGCAGAGGATGAGTATCAGATTTTGTCCAACTATCAACTGGGAAAAGAGAAGATGGAAGGAATATATATAACAGCCAGTAGGTTTCTTCGGAGTACGTTAGTTCATCAGAATATTCTGTGTGCAGCTTGGATTCCTGGTTTCTGGCAGAAAGTCAAAACTATTTTCCCAGCAAATATAGAGAACAGCAAACAGCAAAGTAAAGGTAAGGATTTCAATTTACTCATTATATGAGTCTAATCCAGACCTGAAATATCCAATGAGCACAGTGGGTGTGGTATATACAGTCAGTAAGTTCCGGGAAACAAAACAAGGTATTTCCATGAAGAAAGAGAAAGAAGGAGAGGGAAGAACCCCACAGGTCCTGTAGAATGAAAGTTCAGGATTCGTTTTACTAAGCATTTTTTTGGCTTATTCACAATAGTCCATTTTTTTTAATGTAGCAATATCAAATGCTTAGGGATGGATAGACATCTGGGAAGTAGAATCAAATTTTAACATTCTTCCTCAGGAAAGCTCCTCCATTAGCATGTTCATAGCCTGGGGAACTCCTACAAGATAATGACTCAGCCCTACCCCACCTCCTGGAGTAGATATAAATTACCTGCCTACCATTTTCTTCTCACCTTGACACAGAGAGTACTCCATCTTTCTGTGTTATACCTCTTAGGATGCCAGTCACAGTTACTGGTGAAACGTCAGGTTCTACAATGCCATGACCATGGCCACACAACCTGGAAAATCTACAGCAACTAATTCTTCCTTACTGTTTATATCTATATTACCAGGATCAAACTGATATCAGACATATATGATAAAACAAAGCATAAAAGTTTCCTTAAAAATATTCATTCGTGTTGAAAACTTTGGCTGAAGATAACAGACACGTTAATCTACTACTCCTCCTCCTTAGTTCCAAGAGTTTGATAAATTCTTTATATCTTTTTGCTGGTCAGAGAGAAATATTTCTCTCCCAGGACAGGACAGTTCACCATAGTAGAGAGAATGGAAAAAAGTGGGGGGGGGGGGGGGACTCTTAGTTACATAAGAACATAAGAACATAAGAGACGCCAATGTTGGATCAGGCCAAAGGCCCATCCAGTCCAACACTCTGTGTCACACAGTGGCCAGAAATACCAGTCCACCCTCCACTGAGAAAATTGCCCACCTACACTCACTCTCTGTTTTCTATGAACTAGCCAGTTTTTGATCCATAAAAGGACTTGTCCTTCTATCCCATGATTTTTGAGCTTACTTAGGAGCCTTTGATGAGGAACTTTATCAAAAGCTTTCTGGAAGTCAAGGTAAATAATATCTATTGGATCCCCCTTGTCCACATGTTTGTTCACCCCCTCAAAGAACACTAACAGGTTAGTGAGACAAGATCTTCCCTTACAGAAACCGTGCTGAGTCTGCCTCAATAGGTTTTGTTCATCTATGTGCCTACTAATTCTTTCCTTAATAATGGTTTCCACCAATTTACCCGGTATCGACGTCAGACTGACTGGCCTGTAATTTCCCGGATCTCCTCTGGAACCCTTTTTAAAGATGGGAGTGACATTAGCTACCTTCCAATCCTCAGGAATGGAGGCAGATTTTAAGGAAAGATTACATATCTTTGTCAGGAGATCTACAAGTTCACATTTGAGTTCTTTCAGAACTCTCGGATGTATGCCATCTGGGCCTGGTGATTTTTCAGTTTTTAAGTTGTCTATCAGTTTTAGGACCTCCTCTCTCGTCACCTCAATCTGACTCAGGTCTTTCAACACCCCTCCTGAAATCAGTGGTTCTGGAGTGGGCAAGCACTTCTCATCTTCCACAGTGAAGACGGAGGCAAAAAATGCATTTAGCTTCTCAGCCATTTCCCTATCATCCTTCAATACTCCTTTTACCCCTTGGTCGTCCAAGGGCCCCACTGCCTCCCTGGCTGGTTTCCTGTTTCTAATGTATTTGAAGAAAGTTTTATTGTTGGTTTTTACGTTTTTTGCTATATGCTCCTCATATTCCCTTTTTGCCTGCCTGACCTCAGACTTGCATTTTATTTGCCATAGCCTGTGTTCCGTTTTATCAGCCTCACTGTGACTAGCTTTCCACTGCTTAAAGGAATTCTTTTTACTTTTTACAGCTTCCATTACTCTGTTTGTTAACCATGCAGGCTTTTTCCTATACCTTTTTGTGCCTTTCCTAACCTGCGGAATATATATTTTTTGAGCTTCTAGGATCGTAGTTTTAAATAGATCCCAAGCTTCCCCAATTGTTTTGACCCTTTCTACTTTTCCTTTCAGTTTCCTCCCCACGTGTCCCCTCATATCAGAGAAATTACCCCTTTTAAAGTTAAAAATGGTTGTGTGAGTCTTTTTGGCCAATTCTCTATTTGTACAAATGATGAACTCAACAACATTATGATCACTGTTTCCAAGTGGTGCACTTCACTCAAGTTGCTTATAATGTTATTTATTTATTTATATTTATTTATTGTTTATATTTATATCCTGCCTTTCCAGATATCTGGCTCAAGGCGGCCAACAACATTAAAATGGCATAAACAACCAAGTTAAAAGAATTAATAAATACCATATCAGTTATTGTTGTGTGCAAAGAAAAATAACAAACAAACAAAGGGGGGGACCTAATAAGAGATGATATGGAAAAACCCAGGAAAAATCCAAAGGGGGTAGTGAAAGGTCTAGTCTTACCGGCAGATTATGCCTCCCTCAATTAATAAATACCATATCAGTTATTGTTGTGTGCAAATAAAAATAACAAACAAACAAAGGGGGAGGGACCTAATAAGAGATGATATGGAAAAACCCAGGAAAAATCCAAAGGGGGTAGTGAAAGGTCTAGTCTTACCGGCAGATTATGCCTCCCTTTCCCCATGGTCTTGATGTTATCAGAGCTGTTCTGGAAAAAAATCCAGATAAGTCCACCTGTTGAAAACCTTTCCCAGAAGGGGAGGGGGGATTGGAAATGCCACCCTCCAACGTTTATAGCAAAATATCCTTGGTGGGGTACAGACAAAGCACAGAGTGCTTCTAATGAGCAGCCGTGTTCACCTGGAAGTCCCAGAATCTAATCGCCATTCAGTGATGTGCTGCCTTCAAGGATATTGCTCATTTTTAAATGCTGAAGGATCCAAACCATGCATCCAGTTTTCATTTTAAAAGAATAGTTTTTCAAAACAATATGGGAACATTTTACTATTAGTGCATCTTACAGAAACCTCTACATGACCACTTTGAGCACTCAGCAGTAGCTGCAGAGATCTATCTGTATGCATAGATAGTTTTTAGAAACTTAGAAAAAATGCCTATTGTCTCAAACTAAAGGTCTATTTAGTTCAGTATCCTGTTTCCACAATTGCCAGCCAAACAAATGAGAGGGCAATAGCTCTCCCAAACTATTTGTCTCCATTATCTCTTATGCAGAGATATATTGCCTCTAAACAAAAGAATTCAATTTACCTTTCATGGTTTCTTGAAGAAATACTGGTGTCTTCGGTCCAGATTCTAACATTGGGTTAACTACAAGCAAAACATACAAAAGAGGGCTGAGAACAATTTTTGGAAGCTGTCTGCTTTGTTTGACTATACATGTTTTATTTTATTTTCCCTCTTTGCAGAAATGAAGCCATGAATTTTTATTTCTCTTTCCTCATTGTTAAGTCTTTATTTACAGCAGTTGCTTTTTCCTCAAGTCAATTTTTCACATTAAAATTAACACTTTTTCAATGTTATGTTGTGCCAATTGCATATAAATGGCATTAAAATTTTTCAAATGGCATAAAAGAAGCAAAGGAATCATCTGTAGCCCTCTGCACATGACAGATATGCGCACTCTGAATCAACACCCATAGAGAAGGAGTGGATATGAATGCTCTGGCTACTGCCCCCACTATGCATGATGCATTGGAAGACTTTTGAGCTTGGTGGACCAGAAAAGTTGAACTTTGCTCACCTCAAAGTTGTTACCAAGCAATAACCAGACATTAT
>NW_015162019.1:289790-291138 GCF_001447785.1 Gekko japonicus | reverse complement strand
CCTGCTCAGCACGCTGAAGGGAGCATGTTGGGCTCCATGTTTAGCCCCTTGCTGGCCAAGAAGGCATCCTGCTTTGGATCCCTGCCCAGGAACTTCCGCAGCATGTCCCAGGCGTCCGCTGAGCCCCCTGGGCGGAGGATGTAGTTCCGGTAGTCCATGCCCACCTGCAGCGAACAAAAGAGGGAGGTTTGGTTCAGAGACTGGTAGTGACACAGCGAGAGTTGCAGTGTACGACATGATTCACAAAGTCACTTGGAAAAATCATTAGGGCCTGTGGCAGGGTTGCCAAGTCCCCCCGGGGGGCGGGGAAACCCCCGCCCCAGAGGCCCGTTCCCCGCCGCTGGCGGATCGGGCCCAAGGGGGAACCCCACCCCCAAAGTACGCAACGTGCACGTCACCCGGAAGTGACGCGACCACACTGGGCACACTGGAGGCGGGGCCACGGTCATCCAAAGGAAAACTCTACGGTTTCCCCTCGGATGGTCGTGGCCCCACCCCCAGCGTGCCAGGCATGATCGCATCACTTCCGGGTGACGTGGATGCGGCACGCGTGCGCACTCCAGGAGCAACCCGGGAGTCCCCTGCTCCGGATGAAGGTAGGACTTGGCAACCCTAGCCTGTGGTCTATCCTCCTGCATCTAGCTTGCTGAAACCAGGATTGATCTGTGCAATCGTTCAATGTGTCGTGTTAATACTTATGCTTTGCTTCAGTTCTGTTTTTAGACTTCTGGTTGGTCCTACAAACCTAATCCTATTGGATTGTTTTGGGTTTGTTTGTTTTTTTATAGATATTTTTGCATTTGTGTGTGTGTGCTCATGCGCCCATGCCTGGAAGTCATTAGCTACCTTCCAGTTCTCAGGAATGGAGGCAGATTTTAAGGAAAGATTACATATTTTTGTCAGGAGATCCACAAGTTCACATTTGAGTTCTGTCAGAACTCTCGGATGTATGCCATCTGGGCCTGGTGATTTATCAGTTTTTAAGTTGTCTATCAGTTTTAGGACCTCCTCTCTCGTCACCTCAATCTGGCTCAGGTCTTTCAACATCCTCCCGAACTCAGCGGTTCTGGAATGGGCAAGCACTTCTCATCTTCCACAGTGAAGACAGAGGCAAAAAATGCATTTAGCTTCTCAGCCATTTCCCTATCATCCTTCAGTACTCCTTTTACCCCTTTGTCATCCAAGGGCCCCACTGCCTCCCTGGCTGGTTTCCTGCTCCTAATGTATTTGAAGGAAGCTTAGCTTCCGAGATCTGACCAGATTGGGCTTGCTTGGCCTATCCGGGTCAGGGTCCACTTCATTGTTTACTGAACGTCCCATCTGTCAATTGTATTGGCTCATTCTGTCT
>NW_015162019.1:289308-289458 GCF_001447785.1 Gekko japonicus | reverse complement strand
TTTTGGCCAATTCCCTATTTATACAAATGTTGAACTCAACAACATTATGATCACTGTTCCCAAGCGGTGCAATCACTTTTACATCTCTCACCAGGTCTTGAGTGTTACTTAGGACCAAATCAAGGATCGCCTCTCCCCTGGTAGGTTCCG
>NW_015162019.1:279777-288330 GCF_001447785.1 Gekko japonicus | reverse complement strand
CTGGAGCTGCAGAGATGGCCAGAGGGGTACAGGGTTCTGGTTCAAAGCGCCGCAACCTACCACAGTTAGCAAACCTGCTTCAAGTCAGGCTTCCTGGTTTTGGTTTGCTGGCCAATCCAGACACTGATTAGTATGCTCCTCCACCCGGCACCACCCCATCAGCCGGACCTTGTGTGGCTTTGGGCTCCCGTACCTTACAGTTCATGATCCCCTCTTGCTTGAAGCGTGTGTAGTACATGTCCATGGAGTACACCTCGCTCCAGAGGTAGCCATAGTACTGGGCATCATAGCCTCCTGCCAAGTGGCCAAATGTGGCTGGCATGTTTGTACCTGGTAAAGGGCAATATGAGCAGAGGTTAATGCCAGCAGAGAGGACAACATGAGGGCAATAGATAGCAAGCAGAGGGCAAGATGAGCAGAGGTTAATTTGAAGAAAGACTTCAGAATCCCTGTGGGCCTCAAGACAGCTGGATCCAATGAGCTCTTCCTTGGAGACTAGGAGAAGAAGATGCTCTTCAGGGCCAAGTCCTTCTCTCTCCTAACCTGCAGTGGTTCCAGTCTGCTGGGTTGCCATTAGCCAGGGATAGGGGGACAGGGGCGGGCTAGAGACAAGAAATGCGATCTGAGGCTGTCTTCTCCCAAGCTAGGCCCTTAGTTCTGTGTCATCTGCTCTGACGGGTGCAGACTCTCTGAGATCCCAGACCAGAGCAGTCTTTTGCAGCGATCTCTCTGGTGATCAGGGACTGAGCCTACACCAGAGGTGGCCAAACTTGCTTAACGTAAGAGACACACGGAATAAACATCAGATGTTTGAGAGCCACAAGACATCAACAAATATTACACACACGTTTTTATTGAAAAATACGCAAATTTGCTTCTTATTAACATTAAATAAGACTGCCAAAAATAAAAACAAAAGGGGTAAAAAACAGATATTGATTATATTTATTTGTTTGCTAATGATATTTATTTGTCTAAGAGAGAGAGAAAGAGATAGGTGGAAAGAATGAATGAACTGTAATGAGACAGAGAAAGAGAGAGAGAGGTGGAAAGAAAGTGACTTTAAATGTGTCCTCCAAGCCCCCGCACCCCCATGCTGGCTGGCTTGGCTTGGCAAAGGGATTTAAAGAGACAAATGCCTTCTCCAAGCTGGTGGTCAGGGCTGCTGGACGGGGGCTTGGAGAATGCCTTTAATTTTAAATGTGTTCTCCAAGCCCCCTGACCCTGCTGCCGCACCGGCTTGGCTTGGAGAAGGGTTTTAAAGAGACAAATGCCTTCTCTGAGCCAAGTCAGCTGGCTGGTGTGGCAGTGTGGTGGCGGAGCTTAGAGAACACATTTAACTTTAGATGAGGAGGGAGGGGAGAAAGAGAGAGAGAAAGAAATAAAGCCGGAAGGAAAGGAAGGAAAAGAAGGAAGCAAATAGATGGGGGAGGGAGAGGTGGAAAGAAAGTGACTTTAAATGTGTCCTCCAAGCCCCCGCACCCCCATGCTGGCTGGCTTGGCTTGGCAAAGGGGTTTAAAGAGACAAATGCCTTCTCTGAGCCAAGTCAGCTGGCTGGTGTGGCAGTGTGGTGGCGGGGGGGGGGGCTGGCTGGGGAATGGAAAACTGATTGGAGAGGCATGCCTCCCCTTCACTTCTCCAGCTGACCTGCCGAGAACCACACAATATGTGTGAAAGAGCCGCATGTGACTCCCGAGCCACAGTTTGGCCACCCCTGGCCTACACCAATGTGCCTGTAATGCTTCTGCTTGGCCAGTAAACTATGGCAGAAAAAAGGGCACAACTGTAGATTTTTTGCTCGAGAACATGGGAAACTGGTTGGCTCCTTGGTACAACTAGCCCAGCGTAGCCTCTGTAGCAGGGGTCTTGTTGTAGAAAAAGAGCTGCCGGAGCTCATTAGCATAACTCATTAGCATAACTTATTTGCATATGCCACGCCCCCTGACATCACCGGAAGTGACAGAAGGCCACACCGAGAACCACACAATATGTGTGAAAGAGCCGCATGTGACTCCCGAGCCACAGTTTGGCCACCCCTGGCCTACACCAATGTGCCTGTAATGCTTCTGCTTGGCCAGTAAACTATGGCAGAAAAAAGGGCACAACTGTAGATTTTTTGCTCGAGAACATGTGAAACTGGTTGGCCCCTTGGTACAACTAGCCCAGCATAGCCTCTGTAGTCTGACTGGCATCAGCTTTCCAGAGTCTCAAGCGGAAAAAGGCCTTTTTCCAATACCTGACACCATTAACCTGGGACTTCCTACAAGCATAGCATGCTCTTGTCTGCTGAGCTATGTCCTTCTGTTTTGCCATTAAGCTTCTTCCACTGCCATCAGCCAGGAAGTTTGGATGACAAGAAGCAGGGCCCTTTGAGTGATGTCTCTCTAAGATGTGGAATTCTCTGTCCCTGGAGATCCATCTGGCAAACATCCCCCCCCCACCCTTCAGAGGCGAAATCTTGTCTATTCCCTTGTGCCTTTTTTTTAGTAGCTCTCATGCTGTGCAGATTTAAAACCAAACAAACCCCCAAACCTGCTTTCTTAATTTGCAACTGCCCGTAGCATTTTTAAATTAATGGCTGTTTTAACTGAGTTGATATTATTGCATCATCCTTGAGAAGCAACTTTAAGAAAAGTAACCTACCAAAACTATGGCCGGAAAACAGCATACAGAAACATTGCAAATCAATATGCATGCGTGTGTCTACCTGGGAGAAATTGGACCAGGAAGACAAGAACACTGGACAATCCCCAAACCACCACCTTTCCCACCTCCAGCATGCACCCCTGCCTGTCACCTGGTGTTGCAGGGACGCCCAGTATCTCATTGCACAGCTGGGAGTACTCCTTTACAGGGTCGGCTTTCGTTTGCGTGTGCAAGGCCTGGTCCACTTTAGCCAGAACGATCTGCCGCAAGTTGAAGAGCCCTGGGGGAGGGAGAAGAGAACAGGAACAGGGATTTATTTTTATTTCATGTATACTCCCCCCAACTTTTCTTCTCCAATGGGGAACCAAACTGGCTTACATCATTCTCCTGTCCTCCATTTTACCCTCACAACAACCCTGGGAGGTAGGTTAGCCCAAGAGGGCATGACTGGCCCACAGTCGCCCACCACAGTTGATTCCATAGGTATATTAGTGTCCAGAAAAGGCCACAGCCTTCAGTTTGCAGGAGCAAAGCAAGGCTGCTAATGAGAGCACATTTTGGAGGTCAATTTGGTGTAGTGGCTAGGAGCACGGACTCTAATCTGGGAGAACTGGGTTTGATTCCCCACCCCTTCACATGCAGCTTGCTGGTGTGACCTTGGGTCAGTCACAAGTTCTCTCGGAGCTGTTCTCGAAAGAACAGTTCGCGAAAGGGCTCTCTGAGCCCCACCTACCTCACAGGGTGTCTGTTGTGGGGAGGAGAAGGGAAAGGAGATTGTAAGCTGCTCTTATGACTGACCCAAGGTCACACCAGCAGCTGCATGTGGAGAAGTGGGGAATCAAACCCGGTTCTCCCAGATTACAGTCCACACTCTTAACCACTACGCACCGGTATTGGCCTGGCGAGACTTAATGAGCTTCTGCAGAAGTTCGTCAGGGATGGGTTTGCCCGTCTTGTAGTGCTTGGACATGCGCATCAGCGGTTCCCTTTCCCACACCCAGTTCTCCAGCATCTGGGATGGAGCCTCTACAAAGTCCCGCTCCACGTGGGTCCCACTGAACATAGCGAAGTCAGCCTAGGGAGGGGAGAAAAGACAGGAGAGTTTAGAAGAACTAGTGGTGCAGGGACAGGAGGACAAGCAGAGAATCCTAGCAGCTCCTTGCAGGGAACTCAGGACCTAGAAGATGTCTTTTGTGAGGATGAACACCAGACTTCCAGAGGTATGCCCCTTTGGGTAAATTGCAGTCAGTGGGCTTAGAAGAGTTAACTCCACTTACGACTGCACTGGCAATAATCTTTTCTTTCAGGATTTGTCAAAATAACAAGAACGTGTATGGGGCAGGGGGAGAAATATTTTTGACAGCCGTGATTAATAGTGTCAAGCAGAGGTCATTTCGGGGGGGATCGCGGGAGAACACAGTTCCCCCGAGTGAGGTGCGGGGGGGCGGGGCACATGACGAAGCCTCGCCCCCTGCTTCCAGCCGCCCCACTTCCGGCCCTCATTCAGCCAGGAGGAGGCAGGAGAAGAGAGAGGGTAAGTTGCTTCCTCCCCGCCTCTCCCCACCCCTGCCTGCCTGGAGCCAGGGAGGGCCTTGGTGGGGCTTCCTCGCACTCCCGCCGGCCTTGCAGGTCCACCGCCGGGCCCCTGATGTCAGGGGGTGTGGCATATGCTAATGAGTTATGCTAATGAGTTCCCCTAGCTCTTTTTCTATGAAACGACCCCTGATTGCAAGCCTGCAGTTAGCAAAGGTCTGAAGACAGAGCAGGAGGGGACATCCCTCTTCTTAAAACTATTATAAACCGCAGGCGGAGACTTTCCCATCATGCCTTGTAACTTCCACCATCTCTGTCTCCTCCTTCTCCATTTATTATTATCCAGCCTTCAGAAGAGTCCTACAGAACTCGCAGCCCTACTGAGCCCATGCTCAAGTTTGCATCAGAGTTTCCAGGGTTTGCTTGGCCACTGAGCAGCTCTGCAACATCCGCCTGGTGCCAGAGATGGCAATTGCATCTCCTTCCTGGGAAAACACGGTAACCCTGTACTTTCTAGAAGGCGGTGGGGTTGGATTCATAATTGGGGGACTTGACATGGCCTACTGAATTGGGTTCTCTTGGAGGCTGGAACTGAGTTTGTCGTGGCTTCCCGTTCTATCTGCTGTGGCTTCTAAAGGTTTGCTTTAGATGGCTGGCATTTTACTGTGATCTCTCTCTGCGTTTTAAAAACTCTCCTTGTACGTTGCTGTATTTAATTTTCTTGTTGTAAGCTGCATTGAGAATGGATTGCGGTATGGATGCCAGCCTCCAGGTGGGACCCGAGGATCTCCGGAATTACAGCTCATCCCCAGACTGTGGAGATCAGTTCCCCCGGAGAACATGGATGCTTTGGAGGGTGGACTCTGAGGCATTGTACCCCACTGAAGTCCCTGTCCTCTCCAGTCTCCGCCCCCAATTCTCCAGGAGTTTCCCAACCTGGAGCTGGCGACCCCACTCCTCCACTCCTCACCAGTAGCCAGAGAGGACCTGGCAACCCTCATTGCTGAAATGTGGGATAATTTACAGACCTGTTTTGTGCAATAAATAACGAATGAATAATTATGACATTTCCTTGGCTTCAAGAGAGGCCGTGATAACCAAAGTTCTAATGACAAATACCCGAAGGCTCATAATCATTACTGTGATTTGATGTTAATTAATTGCCTGGAGGCTGGGGTGGGAGTCACAACATCAGCAGCTGGCAACAGAAGCTTTGAAATAGGGACAGCTTTTGAAATAAAGGCATACATTTCAGACGGCCAACGAGGGGTATCCGACAGACCTCCTGGAGCAGGAAATGTGGTCCTGGGAGGGGGAGCACGGCTGAAACCCCCCTGCCCTGTGTACTGCCCAATATCAAATCTGTTAATATGAGTGGTACAGAATAGGGCATAGGGTTACCAAGAACCTACCGCGAATCGGCGGGGGACACATAGTTCTCGGCGGGAACATTCCCGCGGGGAAAACACACACACTGCACTATACTGTCGCCCAGACATGACGTAGGCACGTAGCCGGGTGACGCTCTAGCAATGGGGCTGAAAACTTGATGGTACCATTGAGTTTTCAGCCTCATTGTCAGAGTGTCGCCCGGCGACGTGCCCAGCGTGCTGGCGTCACGTCTGGGCGACAGCATAGTGTGACATGGGTGTGTTATAGGCAGGAATGTTCCGGCGGGAAAGCATGTGTCCCCCGCCGATTCGCGGTAGGTACTTGGTAACCCTAATAGAGCATCAGGAGCCAACCTTACACCCTTAAGGGTCTACCAGGTAGAATTATATCAATCAAGAAAACCAGCAGATAAAAACACTGCAGAGGTGACGTCACAGGAAGAGCAGCCACTCAGAAGTAAATTAAAGCAAAAACACCAGCCAAGCCGGAGGTCGCTCTCCCAACCCTCTGCTCACTAGATGGGGGTCTCTCTCCCTTGACTCCTACCTGCGAACACAGCTGGTGCATGACATGTCCGAACTCATGGAAATACGTCTCCACCTCGTCGTGCTGCAGCAGGGAAGGAGCATCCGGCGTCGGCTTGGTGAAGTTGGCCACCATGGCTGCCACGGATATCTGGCGGCTCGAATCGGCCAGCAGGCAGCCAGGCTGCAGCCCAAAGCAAGCGGCGTGGCCGTACTTCCCTTCACTGGTCCAGGAGGGAGACAGAAACACATTAACTACCCAGTGCCGGCTTCCGCATCCTAGGTATCCCCCGGGCCCACTTTGAAGACACCCAACCCAGGCGTATTCCTATTCACCTCCTATCCAGAGCTTTGGAGACAGCTCCCATCAAGTTATGAAATTCCTCAGCCCTGTCCTGGATAGCCCAGGCAAGACCGATCTTGTCAGATCTCGGAAGATAAGCGGGGGGCGATCCTGGCAAGAACTTATTTATTATTATTTATTCATTTGCATTTTTACCCCGCCCTCCCCGCGAACGGGCTCAGGGCGGCTTACACAGGGGCATAAGCCCATACATAACACAATATAAAACAGTAAAACCATTAGATCACAACAAACAGATAAAGTGCTCCATGCAGACAAGATGGTCTCTGAGGATGGTAGCAATCATTTCCTTAGGTGAATTTGGAAAGGAGGCCTCCGGGGAATACCAGGGCCGGGACACAGAGGCAGGCAATATCAAACCATCTCTCGGGAAAACACCCTAGCCCCACTAGGGGTCGCCAGAAGTCATCACGACTTCCAGGCATGCAAGCATGGGCACACACACAGACACAAATACCCCCCCAAAATAATATATATTATAAAAGTCCTCTAAACCCAGGAAAAACCCACATGGGAATTAAGATGGAAACAAACTACATGAGAAATTCAGCAACAAAGACTGACTCTATTAAAAAAAAGATCCCGGGGCAAGCGACAGTGCGGCTATTCAGGGCTCCACCCCCTTCCTTAAAGAGCCAGTCCCACAAGATTTCCCTCTGAAAAAGTTATTTTAATTCGTTTTTTATCATTTTTTTAAAAGGCGCGGTACCTTTTATAATTCTGAATATGCTGCTTCCTGTACAACTGATGTAACTGGGATAAACTGAACTATTTTACATAATATTTTACTTACATAATGGCTGCCCCACAAGAAAAAAATATATGCCCCACAAGCTATAAAATCCTGGCTACAGGCCTAGCAGGAAAGAAGAGAAGACGAGAGCAGCCAAACCAAAACAAAATGGTAATCATTGGTCACTAAAAACATGCAAACACAAATGTCATCCTTATTCTTGTCCCACTCATACCTCAAGCTGGATGTGGTTCTCCTGCCCCGCCCACAAGAACACCACGAGGGATGGTCAAAGAGTGGTCAGCCTAACGTCACCCACGATTTGAACTACAGTCTCTCCAGCAGGGACCAGAAACTCTAACCACTGCATCATGCTGCTTATGCAGTTAGGAAGTTTCACAAGTGAGAAAACCACCATCAGGCATAGAGAGCTTTAAAAGGAGATCAGATAAGATTCGTGGAGGATAGGTCTATCAGTGGCTACTGGCCATGGTGACTAAAGGGAACCTCCATGTTCAGAGGCAGTCAGCCTCTGAATCCCAGTGCCAGAAGGCAGCATCAGGGGAAGGCCTCGGCCTCCGTGTTCTGTTTTTGGTCCTCCGAGGCCACTGCATGAGACAGGGGTGCTGGACTAGATGGACCACTGGTCTGATCCAGCAGAAGGGTGCCAGCCTCTAACAGAAGAGGCATCCCACCTTCTCTCACAAGAGGCAAGGAATGCCTCTTCTAAGAAGGCAGCCATAGAAGATGCATTCCTCCATTTGTTGGACACCTGAGGGAATGCTTCTTCTAAAGTGGAGCCTACAAGGTGCGAGCTGGCTTCGAGAGCCTCACAGTCCCTACCTCCTCCACTCGGGTATTCCCAGCCCTCGCTCCGGTTTGTCACCTGACTCACCGCGGATAAAGATCCAGGTAGAACTTGCCAATGGTCTCTCCAGAGGTGACATCTTTGACTGCGTAGAGGCGGACGTCTTCGTGCCACACGGGGGCGTTCTCCTCCAAGTGGAAGGTGAGACCCAGCAGCTCCTGGTAGATCTCCAGCAGGCCGTCCGTCACCACCTGCATGGGGAAGTACTCCTTCAGCAGGTTCTGGTCCACGCTGTACTGGGTCTCCTCCACTTGGTTCATGTAGTACCGCATGTCCCAGGCATTGATGCGGCCGTCGAAAGGGAGGCCCCGCTTCTCACACTCCTTCTGCTTCAGGTCCAGGATGGTGGCCCGCTCCTTCTCCCCCAGGGGCTTCAGCTTCACGGACAGCTCATCTGTGGAAGACACAGAGGTCATTTCGGGGGGGATCGCAGTTCCCCTGGGTGAGGTACGGGGGGCGGGGCACATGACGAAGCCCCGCCCCCCGCTTCCG
>NW_015162019.1:274913-279486 GCF_001447785.1 Gekko japonicus | reverse complement strand
CTGGCACCGCTGAAGGGCTTTTCTAATAACATTCCCTCAGGTAACTGGACAGGGTGTCTTCTAAAAGGAATTATGGCACTTAAAGCGGACAACAGCAAGCACCATCCTGGACGAGGTGGTCCCCCCTGCATGAGAGAGAAGGGGAATGCATCTTTTAAGGCTGAGAATGGGGGTGCCTCCTCCCACAGAATTGGAATTTTTTTAATTCCAAAAAAAAGGGGTTTCTTGCTGGAGAAAACCTAGCCTCCCCTAGGCTTTTCAATTTGGTACAAGCTGCTAGGGTTGCCATTTGTTTGCGGTGCTGAGCTACGGCCACTAGGAGACTGACCGCCTTCAGCTGCCATAGCTCTGCTCTTGTCCCAGCTCAAAAAGCGATGTGCGGAACAATTCCAGCTGCCTCTCCTGATCTGCAGCTGGAGAATGAATATTGTGGGGCTGGCAGCAGGCAGGCAGTGAAAGATCAGCCTGGCAGAGGTTGTTGAGTGGCATTACCTAGGAAGTTCATGACTGTCTGGTAGTTCTTAGCCATGTTCATCTCCAGCACAAAGTCGGCGTGGGTCTTGAAGCCCAGGAGAGCTGATTTCTGAGCCCGCAAATCCACCAGTTCCTTCAGGATCAGGCAGTTCTCCTGTGTTGTCAAGAACATATGAAGTGTTCAGCTAACAAGTGCTCCAAGATTAGACGTTAGGCGGAGGCGGGGGGGAGGGTGGCAGAGAGACAGGGCCTGCTCGGTGGTGGTGCTGCTATGTGGAACTTCCTGCATCGAAATATCCAATTTATTCCAGCTTTGTTCTCTCTCAAACATCAAGACAAAACTAGAAAAACATTTTCCCAAGCTTCTTACAAAAAAATTTCCCATTTGTGTTGCAGCTTGCTATTTCTAAATTTGGTTTGGTTTGTCACTGATTGGCCACCACAAGCTGCCTTGAAAGCTCAGAAGGAGAAAAGTGAAGCATGAGTAATGAAAATAATAAATAAGAGCCCAATCAGGGCCAAGCCTCCCTTACCTCCTTGCATCTGGAGTTGAACATTTCCTCCATCTTTTTCCTGGTCTCTGGCACATGGCATTTCTTCATCAGGGGGAAATAATGGGGGTACTTCAAGGTCACCTTCAGCTTCCCATCTTCTGTCTTCTCCAGGGAGTTTAAAAAGTCCCCGGGGAGCCCTCCTGGAGGGGAAACGGGAGGCAGAGAAGTACCCATCAGCAGGAGAGCCAATAATGTGTATTTAAACACTGTGACTAAACACTGTGACCACAATCAGAGGCAATTAACCTCTGAATCCCAAAGCCAGGAGACAACAGCAGGGGAAGGTCTTGGCCTCTATGCCCTGTTCTTGGCCCTGCAGAGGAACTGGTTGGTCACTGTGTGAGACAGGATGCTGGACTAGATGGACCACTGGTCTTATCCAGCAGCGCTCTTATTATGTTTTTATTCAAAAAATGTACACCACATTGTTCCACTTAAGGCTTAGGCCTAGTTTAAATATGACATTAGCAAGGCAAAAGGACTCACCAGTGGAAGACTTCACACTTGCACAACATCTCATTTAAACAGGGCTGCTACCCATGCAAAACAGATACCCATTTAGCTGCTCTACACAGGCAGCAGCCCAGTTGAAATGAGACACCATGTGAGTGAGTGTTTTTGCTTCAACAGGGTTTACAGGAAGCCTGAGTGAATCACAGAATCCTAGAATCACAGAGTTGGAAGGGGCCATACAGGCCATCTACTCCAACCCCCTGCTCAATGCAGGATTGGCCTAGAGCATCCCTGACAAGTGTTTGTCCAGCCACTGCTTGAAGACAGCCAGTGAGGGTAAGCTCACTGCCTCCCTAGGCAGCTGATTCCACTGTTGTACTACCCTTATTGTAAAAAGTTTTTCCTAATATCCAGCTGGTACCTTCCTGTCCTTAATTTAAACCCATTATTGCGAGTCCTATCCTCTGCTGCCAACAGAAACAGCTCCCTGCCCTCCTCTAAGTGACAGCCTTTCAAAGACTTAAAGAGAGCAATCGTGTGTGTCCCCCCCCCCTCAGCCTCCTCTTCTCCAGACTGAACGTTCCCATGTCCCTCAGCCTCTCCTCACAGGGCTTGGTCTCCAAGCCCCCGATCATCCTTGTCGCTCTCCTCTGCACCCGCTCCATTCTGTCCACATCCTTTTTGAAGTGAGGCCTCGAGAAGTGCGACAACTGCAGACGCTCAGCTAAGAATCAGGAAGTCCTGGTTCACATCTCGCCTGTACCACAGACTCACCAAGTAGCCGCAGCTAAGCCACTCTCTTGCACTCAGCCCCTCTGTCGGCAATAGGGGGATAATGTGAACTTTCCTGCCAGCTGAGATCTCCAGCACAGGCCCTTCCCCTGGCCCTAAAAGTTGTGGCAGGGGATCACAAGGGGGAAAGGGCTTCCCTGTGGTGCCGCTTCACACTGTGGAACTCCTGTCCACTGCAGATGCTCTCTTGACACTACCTTGGGGGCAAGGGAAAACTCTCCTTTGAATCCAAGCTTTCACTGATTCTGTTTAATTTAAGCAAGTGCTTTAACACATGAGCATAATGAAGCTGTCTGATACCGAGTCAGATCCTTGGTCCATCAAGGTCAGTATCATCTACTCTGACCGGCATCAGCTCTCCGGGGTCTCAGGTTGAGGTCTTTCACATCACCTAGGAACTTCTGCATGCCAAGCAGATGCTCTTTCATTTGAGCCACCAGCTCCTCCCAACACACACGACGCACCCCGTTTCCATTTGTGCAAATTGTTTTCAGTGGTAGCAGCTACAGCCTGCACTGCTTAAATGGTGATTTCCCCCCCTTCCCCCTTCCTGTGGTGGATTTGTCCCCCCCCCACAATTTCCCCCCCAGGGCTCAGCAGAACATCATGGGGATTAGGGGTGGGGACTGCAAAGAGAGAGAGAGAGGAAATGAGTTAAAATCGTCCTCATCCTCAATCACAAGCGGAATAGCCTATGGTAAGTGGAATGGGTACTTAGGAGCCAAGTAATTGTATTTTGCACATCTGTTTCCATACATGTGATTATTAAACTTGTTTTTATATTGTGCAAAGGGCCTCGGAAGGTCTAGGCAGTTATTGTAAAAAATAAAAAAAAATCGATGACTGTACCTTTTGGGGTTTTCACAAGGATTATAGCTAATGAATCAACAAAATACCCCTGCGCTACTCATAACCCTCCCTCCCTTTTCAGATCTAGCATTATAGTGCCAAATCAGCTGCAGGAGAAAATACTGTCTGGATGTGGTTTTAGTCCAACACCCAGCTCAAAAGGCAGGACCATTTATCTACGAACCCTCCACCAATCTATCTAGCAGTCCAACAAGAGAGTGCCACAAGCAAAAAAGATGGCCCTTGCTCAACTGATAGCCCAGGAAAACTGAAGCAGCTGAGCCAGGATACACGATACATGCTGTGTGGTACAGCAGATGAGAACACTAAAGTGGCAACTACAAGGAATGCATTGCCAAGAAAAGGAGAAACGTAGGGGCTGATTCATATGTTAGAAGAAGAAAGAGAAGAAGAGATTGCCCTTCACTCGGAGTCTCAGAGTGGCTTACAAACTCCTTTCTCTTACCCTCCCCACAAAAGACACCCTGTGAGGTAGGTGGGGCTCTTTCAAGAACTCTTTCAAGAGCTTTTTCAAGAACTGCTCTTTCAGGAACAGCTCTGACAGAACTATGGCTTTCCCAAGGTCATCCAGCAGCTGCAAGTGAAGGAGTGGGGAATCAAACCCAGTTCTCCCAGATTAGAGTCCTTGCACTTAACCACTACATCAAACTGGCTCTCTTATAAAGCCCTTGTCTGGCATGTGCCTGGAAATCGCCATTAAGAACTCAATTCCCCGACATGTACTGGCCCAGTTCAGATTGGGCCTATGGCACATAGGGGAAGGGGCTTAAGCCTCGCCTCCTCACACCATTTTCATGACCTGGAATGGCCCCGGGAAGCTGCTATCTGCCCCACTGGATAAAGTTAACATGGACTCATGGCTAAGCATTAATCTTCCCAGCAAAGCAAAAAGTGAATCCCCATGGTCTTTTCAGGCTCAAGCTATTCTCCTGATCCTAACGGGACCTGCGCACACCTGAGAATTAAGTTCCCAGGGAGAAACTCCTGGTAGCCATGTCAAATACATACACATCTGGTAGTTACAAGGACTTTATTTACTTATATTCCACATTTGTCCCCTAACGGGGACCCAAAGAGGCTTACATTGTTCTCCTCTCCTCCAATCTTGCAAGGTAGGTTATGCTGAAAGCGTGTGACTAGCCTGAAGGCACTAAGGTCCACCAATGAGCTTCATGGGGATTTAAACCAGGGTCTCCCAGTCTTACTGTGGGCCTTCCCTAGCAACCAGCCTCCCAAGTGTGGGCTTTTCCTACATGCCCCTTCAGGATTTTAAACTGGAAGAGTCTCATCTGCCACCCTTTTCAGGTACCAATCTGATTTTCGTCTTGCCTTTCCTCCGAAGAACTCAGGTTGGAGCATCTCTTCTCAATTGTTATCCTCAGAACAGACCTGAAAAGCTGCTTGGACTGAACGAGTGTGACTAGCTTAAG
>NW_015162019.1:255458-274850 GCF_001447785.1 Gekko japonicus | reverse complement strand
TTCCCTAGCAACCAGCCTCCTGAGCGTAGGCCTTCTCTCGTATCCAGGCTCCTGAGCCTGCACCTTCCCTAGCAATCAGCCTCCTGAGCGTAGGCCTTCTCTCGTATCCAGGCTCCTGAGCCTGCACCTTCCCTAGCAATCAGCCTCCTGAGCGTAGGCCTTCTCTCGTATCCAGGCTCCTGAGCCTGCACCTTCCCTAGCAACCAGCCTCCTGAGCGTAGGCCTTCTCTCGTATCCAGGCTCCTGAGCCTGCACTTTCCCTAGCAACCAGCCTCCTGAGCGTAGGCCTTCTCTCGTATCCAGGCTCCTGAGCCTGCACCTTCCCTAGCAACCAGCCTCCTGAGCGTAGGCCTTCTCTCGTATCCAGGCTCCTGAGTGTGGGCCTTCCCTAGCAATCAGCCTCCCGAGTGTGGGCTTTCTGTAGCATCCGGCTCCTGAGTGTGGGCCTTCCCTAGCAATCAGCCTCCCGAGTGAGGCCTTCTCTCGTATCCAGGCTCCTGAGTGTGGGCCTTCCCTAGCAATCAGCCTCCCGAGTGTGGGCTTTCTGTAGCATCCGGCTCCTGAGTGTGGGCCTTCCCTAGCAACTGGCCTCCCAAGCCTAGGCCTTCCCTAGCAACCAGCTACACCTGCCCATCTGGCACTGCAGAGCTCAGAGACTTACATGTCCCCAGTGGGCCGCTCAGGTTCTCCAGAGAGTCCCCTCCCCCTTTGACCAACCTGGAGCCAGATAATCCTTTGATAGACATCTTGTCTCATGCTCATCTCCACGTCAAATTCCGACAGCTTCTTGTCAGCCTCGGTACTCGCTGTGCGGATGTCTTTGTACGGAGAGACATGCTGAGGGAAGTCCAGCATGTTCCTCTGAACTGGAAGAAGAAACAGTGGGCAGTTATAATCATGTGCCACCACTCCTTTGCCCAGGGAAATAATGTCACCCCTTGCGCTGATGACGTTTAGCCATTTGTGGTGGTGGGCACTGTCGCCACACCCAAGGGAACCTGGCCTTGCTCTGCCTGTGCTGACATCCCGCCTGGGCTGTTTTCTTATGCTCCCTCCATGATGTAGGTTTTTATGATACGGTTCAGATGAGGGTTTAGGGGGGCACTCACTGGCTCACAGCCTTTTTACTGCAATTTTATGATTTTTGACTTATACTGACCCCCACTCCCAACTTAAGGGTGAATGAAGGAGAAGGAAATAAATGATCTTAATAAAATACCCCCCTCAGTGTTCAACACTTCTCCACTAAGACAGGTAGGATGCGTTTTGTGTTTCTCAGTATGATTAAGGTTCTAAACCCTCACATGCTTGGCTAAGGAAACTCAGGAGTTTTAAGTCAAGTTTACCTTTACTCAGTAGTCCTTTACAATGGGGTGTAAGACCTTTGGACTTGAAAGAACTCACAGGCTTTTAGCTCACACTGGAATCTTTTGCCCTAGTTATTGGGGGACCTTCTGAGACAGAACAAAGGTATAGGAGATAATCAAGATGTTTATTAGGACAACCAGACACCTACCTGCGTGAGTGTTCAGTTCAGTATCAGCATAATCAATGTCTACTGTTTATCCTAAAGCATCCTCACTTTCTCAACCCTTTTCACAGATCAATCTCCTTTCTAAGAATTGCTCTTACCAATGAATCCTACCGAAATCTAAATTTGGTTGGGTAGACCAAAGATAGAACTCTATGGACCTTTTGCAGAAGAAACCGAATTTAGCCCATCAACAATCCGAAACCCCGGATCTAAGGTGGAGCCTGTTTATACCCTTCTTGCAGCCCCCTCTCTAAGGACTTCCATCTGTAGATAGGTCGATTGGCCAGAGGTCTGAGCAGGCATCATATTTACTTCTATCACTTGCTCCTTAGAATGGACAAAAATTTTTAAAAGAGTTATCTCACATCCTGCACATAGCCTGAAACTTTATTTTAGACATATGGAATTCATATTACTTGCACAAATGATCCATGCTCCAATAGGAGGCACCTCTCAGCACTATTGCAAAGCAAAATTTATTCAATTTTATTGAAAATAAATATAATTTAAAATATAATTTTCCCATATAAATTCAACTTGGATCACTTATTTTTATGGTTTGGGTTATTGTCCAAAACTCCCTCTGTTTTATTCCTTGTGATTTCTATCCCCACAATTTGGATCTTGGGTGGAACCTATTTTGGTGGAAAGGCAGCATGGAAATGATTTAAATCAATAAAATCTTACCCATGGTGCTAGACCCCCTTAAAATAAAGAACCCCAAAATCTACTGGTGCTTTACAGACCAGCAACATTTATTTCAACGGCAGCTTTCATGGTTACATCCCACTTTGTCAAATAGATATATGATGAAAAATCACACTGGTAAATCTTATGGGGCAGATTTTGGGGGGCAGGGACTTGTACTCTCTTGACTGCCTTGCCAGTCAAAAACTCCTCACAGAAGATTTACAAATGAGGAAACCTGCATATGGCTATGCTGATTACCAAGTTCTGTGTAAATTTAAATTCCCTCATAAATTTCTTTAACCACACGCTGGGTAAGAGTCACAAAAAAATTGTACTATGTCCTCCCACCCCCCACACACCGTGGCTTCAACATTTCTGGCAATGCTTCTTTAGGAGTCATGATGAACAGACATTGGAAAGGATGCTAGCCCAGACATACCAGTTCTGAGCTTCTTATGACTAGCAGTTAGAGAATCACACTCAAAAAAACAGGAGAAACTAGCATGGGCCCCAGAGGGAAACGTGGAAGAGAAGGCTGTGCAGCTCTGTAGCCAGGAATTTTTCCTGAGGGGGTGCCTGGGCAAGCACTAATTAAATTAAATAAGATCACAAGATACCATGGTTGGGTGTTATCTTTTATACCCGAAAAGATGGTGGTAGGGACTTGGCATACTGAGCCATCTTTTCTGCCATTTACCTGTTAAAGGCTCAGGTTCCCAAAAGAAATCCTGATGAGCGCTTCCTAATCACAAAGAAGTTCCGGAGTCCATTTGGACTCCACAGCAACTCCCCCCCTTTCTCAGCTCGCTTTAAAGGGGCCCAGTGAGGCTGACGGCCCTGCGGCATCAGCCTGCATCCGTGGCAGGAGCCAGCTGCACTCTGTTCAGTGGCAGCGGCTGCAGCAGTGAGCCACGTGATGGGCGCCGCCGGCCTCCCCGGTTCAAACAAGGAATCGGGCAGCCACGCTGCCTCCAGTGCCCCCAAGCAGCTGGGGGAGTCACCCAGTGAGGACAAGTCCAGCTTCAAGCCTTATTCCAAAGGTGGCAGGGAAAACGGCAATCTGCGCAAAGAGGATGGCGGTGGTGACTTAAAGGGGAAGATTGGGGCGAGGAGAAAGATTGGGGTGGGGGCACTGAAGATTCAGTGGGGGCATTGTCAGCAGTGCCCCCCTCCCCCCGCTGCCTACAGGCATGAGGCTGTGTGAGTTTGGCACCAGCCGCAGCCTCCCAACAGTCGTCAAAGAGCACCTCTCTCACAGCCAGTCTGGCACTTCAAACAAGGCATGTGCAAGTTCACCTACTCCAGTTTTTCTCCCTGTACCTGTATACTCCACCTCCACATTCGCCAAGGCTTTCAGGGTGTTTTCATACGAGACTTCAGCTTGCTGCAGGGCGCCCACCACATCGTACACTTGCTTGGTCTTCTCAATGAGCTCCGTCGTTGCCCTGTCGATCTGTTCGGCTGTCAGGTCCCACCGGAGGCGGTTGACCGGGGAAAGGCGAGACTGGCCATCCATGACGCTACCTGGGGGGAAAAAGGGAAACTGTATGGCCAAGCAGCAGAACAGCCGAAGGACCAAGGACTGAGAAACACACAAACATTTACTCCCCGGGTGAGGGTAACTGTTTTGGGCAGAAGTGCATACAAACTCTCTGCCCTCGTATGAGGAGCCAAAGCATGATGGCTAAGCAACGTATGTATTTAAATATTTGTATGCTGCTTTGCTCCCCAACAGGACCCAAAGCGGCTTACAACATTATTCTCTGCTCCTCCATTTTATCTTCCCAACAATAACCCTGTGAGGTTCGTTAGGCTGAGAAAGAATGACTGGCCCAGGGTCACCCATTGAGCTGCCATGGCAGAGGGCGGATTCAAACCTGGGTCTCTCCAATCCTAGACTGACACTCTACGCTGCTACGTGATGGGTTTGCAGGCAGAAGGCCTCTAGTTCGATCTCAAATAAAAGGGTTTCAGATAACAGAGCTGGGAAAGGCCTTTCTTTGCCTGAGAACTTGGAAAGGCATCTGCCAATCAGAGGAGAGCAAACGGGGGTAGGTGGGCCAGTGGTCTGACTCAGCAGCTTCCTATGTTCATGAGAAAACAACAACAACAAAAAACGCCCCACTCTGTTTTTGTAGCCAGAGGGGGCCACAGCTCAGTGGCAAAGCACACACTTTTCATACAAAAAGTTCAGTCTTGTTACAAGCATCTCTAGTCCTAGGTGATGGGGAAGACCTTTGGCAGAGGCCCTAGGGCAGGGGTGGCCAAACCTGCTTAACTTAAGAGCCACATAGAATAAACGTTAGACATGGACAAATATTACACACACGTTGTTATTGGAAAATACGCAAATTTGCTTTTTATTAACATTAAATTAGACTGTGTGAAAGAGCCGTGTGTGGCTCCCAAGCTGCCGTTTGGCCTCCCCTGCCCTACAGAGTCAATTGATGCCAGGATAGATAAACCTAGAGGTCTCTCTTAGTATTCCAACCTTTTAAAATGCAATTTTCAATTTAAAACAACTGCTTATCATTTTAGACAGCCAATGTTTTTTTAAAAAAAGAATTCTATCAGCAGGCATTCTCTTGGTGTTGCGCTGGGGCCACATTCCATGTGACATTCGGCATCAGAACTCATTCAGCACAACCCCCACTTATTTCTTAGCAAATTGTCTCACTGCCATCAAGCTCAACTGGCTACACACGGGCAGAACTGGCTATACCTGCTATTTCTCATTAAGACTGGCTGCCCTGTGGGCGCTGAAGACAGCCAGTGCCATGTAGTGATCAGAGTGTTGGGCTAGGATCTAGGAGGCCCAAGTTCGAATCCCTACTTTGCCATGGAAGTTTGCTGGGCGACCTTGGGCCAGTCACACACTCTCAGCCTGACCTGACTCACAGGGCTGCTGTAAGGATAAAGGGGAGGAGATGTAAGCCACTTTGGGTTCGCACTGGAAAGAAAGGCAGAGTATAACTGAATAAATAAATATTTGTATCAAGATCGGTATGAAGATACCAGGGATGCAGGGCGGGAGGCACGCACATCAAAAGAGAAGCTTGGAAAGTCAAATGCCAGATCGAGGGTGGCCTTGCAAGCAGGAGCCCAAGGGGATTTGGGGTACCTGCGACCCCGTTTGGTTTTCAAGGCAAGAAATGTTCAGATGTGGTTGGCCATTGCCTGCCCCTGCATAGGGGCTCTGGACTTCCTTGGTGGGTCTCCCATCCAAATACTGACCAGAGCCAACCCTGCTTAGCTTCTGAGATCTGACAAGATCAGGCTAGCCTGGGCCATGCAGGTCAGGGCACCTGTATCTACAACTTGTGAATGAAATCAGGACTGACTCCAGTTTCTGCACTGCTTGCTTCCCCCTACCTGCTGCCTCATAATTTCTTTCCCACAACATCATCCTTCTTGCTTTTCAGGGGAATCTGGAACACCGGCACCCCAAAGTTAGAAGTGTGTGTGGGGGGGGGAAGGCTGCCCCTACTTGAGTGGGGCAGCCGCTCTCGGTGTGAAATGACAGAGGTAGGCCGCTTCTGCTTTTGGCAGGTCTTGAGGACTAGCCACATGGTCTTCTAGAAACAACTGGGGGTCAGGGTTGATTAATTCAACTAGCACATTTAATTTGGTGTTGTGGCACACAATGCTGCCAGGGCTCTCTGGAGCTTCACACTGTGTTGCCGGGGTGACAGGCCAAAACCAGCCCCATCCAATCCCATTCCTCCCCCCCCTCCCCAGCCCCATTTCTCTCCCTCCAGCACCCCTGTTGTCCTGACTCAGCCCTTCTCTCTCTGCAAGTGCTTGTTGGATGCACCTCTTCTCGGGTTACCAACCGGCCAGAACTGCCCCACCCCAAACGCCCATTGGCATTTAGCTGAGATCTGCTTTGCCAAAATGCAATTTAAAAAGGCAATTAAAGGGGGGTGGGGAATCCATTGGTTCAAAAGCTGGCTGCCCTTTCTGTCCCTCGAGCCTCGCCTCGTGGCTTCCACTTTACTTTCCATAAATGGGTCGTTAAAAGCAGGCAGAAATTCAACAGGTGACTTCCCCCCCCCCAACATGAGAACAGGGAAATCTAATTTTACTGAATGTTTGCCTGTTCAAGAAAGGCAGGAGCAAGGTCAGGAGGAGGAAAAAAGATAATTTGGCAGATGCATCTATGAATCCCACCTTTCAACAAACCCCCCTCCCCCACATCAGCCTCCCCTCCTAGGGATGCCCCCCCCCCCAAGTCTGTTTTCCACCCCTGCAGATTACCTGTGGGGGGAGCCATGGTCTGCTCTTCGCGGCTGCTGCTGTTGCTGCTGCTGCTGCTGGCCACTCACATGGAGCTTGCAGGAGGAGCAAAAGCAGAGGATTGTGGGATGAAGGGGAGGACCCAAAAGGAAGCAGCCCTGCCCTTCAGGGGATGGAACAGGCTTGCTCTGCTAGGGGAAGGGCTGCGTTGGAAGCTTGGCATGCAAATAAAGAAGATATTGGATTTATACCCTGCCCTTCACTGCCCAAAGTAGTCTCAGAGCCATTTACAATCCCCTTCCCTCTCCCTCCCCACAACAGACACCCTGTGAGGTAGGTGGGGCTGAGAGAGCTCTGAGAGAATGGCTCTTGAGAGAACAACTCAGAGAGAACTCTGAGAGAACTGCTCTTGAGAGAACAACTCCGAGAGAACTTATGATGACTGACCTAAGGTCACACCAGCAGCTGCATGTGGAGGAGTGGGGAACCAAACCCGGTTCTCCCAGATTAGAGTCTGCACTCCTAACCTCTACACCAAACTGGCTCTGGTGGGTTCTGTGTCTGAGGACAGTGATAAGCCGGCATCTAAGGCAACGCAGTAGCGGAGCTGCCCACAGCTCCTGGTGCATAAACAAGGGGCCTTATCCTGGCATCCGGTCTGCCTTGTTGAAATCCAATTTTTTTAAATGGCTGACAAGAACAACCGGACAGCTGCTGCCAATCAGAAGGCACAGTGCTGTGTCAGATGTGATACCGATCTGACTCTGGAACTCCATGAGTTTATGAGCATGGCACAGTGTCAGGTTTGATCTATAGCAGCATCTCTAGCCAAATGGATCTCAGGTAGCCACTATTGGGGGGGGGACCTTTCTCGAGACCCTGGACAGCTGCTACCAATTACAGCAGGCAGTGCTAGGCTGGAGGGACCAATAGGCTGACCCCATGGGCCTGAACCAAAATCAGCAATGAGGTTCTTCTTCTGTGCCCCCCTCCTTTCAAAAGCTCTCAGGTAAGACAGGAGGAAAACACCTCGCAGCCATAGTGCATCATCTGGGGACCACACTCATCCTCTGACTTTATATGAAGCCATTTATGGCTTGCCCTTCTAAGCGGAGGGAAATGTAATTGCAATGCATAGAATAAGGCACTCTTAAAGACAGCAGATCAGCAATGGACACCTGCCAGCAGGTTCAGAGGTTCTCTGAAACTAAACCAGCAGGCCACCAAGGCTTCCTGAGGCAGGGAGTTCCACAGACCTCTTTTGCAATGAAAGTCCATCTCAGTGCACCAGTATTTCAGATGTTGTGTGTCAGAGAGGGAGGCCATGGAAAGGAATATTGAAATGTTTATTGTATGTTTCTCCTCGCTTTTTCTGCATTCTCTTCTACCTTTCTGGATTATAGTATGACAAACCTTAGACAAGGGGCTTTTTTTTGGTTTGCATTGTTCTCCCAGTTCTGCAGTTCTAGTCCTATTGCATTGTTTATTGTATGTTTTACACTTTCTGACAAATTTATGTAATCTGCCTTGAGTCTTAGTGAGAAAAGGGCTATAAATGAAATAAATAATAATAATAATAATAATAATAATAATGATAATGATAATAATAAAAGATACAGCCCATTCACACACCTACACACCATGTTCTGATCTCCACAGCTCTTTAATAAGAAAGACACTTCCTGCTGCTAGCTCTCAAGCACCTGGTGAAAAAAGGTACACTGCCACTGAACATGGAAGCTTCTTTCTGCCATCATGAGCACTAGACCTCCATGCGTTTTCCTGATTTTTAAAGCCATCTAAGCTAGTAGCCATTGCCACGTCTTGTGGCAATGAGTGCTGTAAATTACATGTTATGTGAAGAAGAGTTTTCTTTCGTCGCTCCTTAATATATTACCCTCTAACGGCAGTGGCTAAAGTTCGAGTTCTAGTAATCCGGGAGAGGGAGAAAACTTTCCCCATCAAATTTTATAAATCTATATCATATCCCCCCCCCCCCAATCATCCGTTTCTAATCTGAAAAGTGTAGTCGTTAGATTAGGACTGAAGCTCAATGGTTAAACGTAAGCCAATCGCTCTCTTTGTCGGTTTAACCTACCTCGCAAGAATGTTGTGAGGTTAAAAACGGAGAAGGAGGAGAACCAGGGGTGTCTCCTGGAGGAAAGACCTTGTAATAAATACGCACTCTACTCATGCTCCTATTCCTAGTGCTGCATTATAAACTCATGTTAGAGATAACTGAGCTCCCGCCTCTTGCTCCCGCCCCGCAAATGGAGAAAAGTACACTCTACATTAAAGAACCGGAAGTTCCTTCGCAGGCCTATGAAGCTTCCCTTTGGCGCGATCGCCATGTGAGCGGGTGTCAGAGGTGTTTTCGCAGGCATTCTTCTTCGCCACAATGCGTCGCTCCTTTTGCCCGTTTCCGCCCTTAGTTGGGCGGGATTCGGAGCGTACAACAGTGAGAAGGACGCATCAGCAACTCACCTATCGCCAGGTTTACGCAGGCGCCCTCGCGCTCTTAGGGCTAGTCGGCCTCTGTGCGCATGCGCCTACTCGGGACCTTTGGCGTGATTCAGGAGAAGGGGGTTGGCGGAAGAAAGAAACAAGGAACTTGTCCGCCTCTGACTGGAACGGGGCTCTACGCGCAGGCGCAATGTCGCCCCCTCGCGACGCCTGCGCAGTTGGGCAGAAAGAAGAACAAGACAAGGGGCCCTTAGAAGGTGCATGCGTAGTTGGGCTCGGTGGCCGCTTCGCTGCTGGGGGGCGACTGAGGGCTGGTGAGTGAATGGGGAAGGGGGGGGAGGGAAGAAAGGAGGTACGGAAGGGGGGGGAGAAGAAAAAGGTGTCTGGGCTGCCCCTTCCTCCAGGCATCATGGGTTGCTTTTTGCTTAAGGGCGTTTTTGCTTAGAGGGGTCCTCTGGAGTCCCCCCCCCTGTTTCTTGAGGGAGGGAAGGGAAGTAACTTCTGAATACCAGCGAGGAACCCACTCCATGCATCCTTTCATAGGGGGCTGTAGCTGTGGGATGTCTGCTTGCCTGTCTTCTCTCTCCAGGCATCCTGAAAGAGAGCAAGGGGGTGCGTCTCTCCCTACAAGCCACAATGGGTTGTCCTGGGTGGGTGGGTAGGGGGTTTCCTCCTCCACAGAGGCTCCCTCTCCCCCTTTCCCCTAAAAGAGCGTGGGTGGGGAGAGACTGCTCCATAACAGAACAGAAGTCCAAGAGATGCAGCCTTCCCCCCGCGGGGAGGCCTTCCTAAGGTGGAGGGAAGCTGTACCTGATGTATGCCTGCTTTTTCCCGGTTGGAAGGATTTGCTTGTTGGAGGGAGCGCTCCCTTTTGCTTAAAGAAAGGGCTTCTCCTGGGCCAAAGACAGCAGTCTTGACGGGTTCAGATTTTCTTTGTGGCTGTATTTCTATGGAGGGGTGTATGTGTGTTTTGCCTGTTGAACAAAGACCCTTTTTGTCCAGGGTGGGGTGCCTCCTCCAAGACTGGGGTGACTTTGGGGGCCCTGAGCATTTCCTTCTCATAACGGCACAGACTTTGTGCTGGGAAGCAACTGGGGGTTGCCCAGCTTGCAGCCACCACAGAGTCGACATTATCTGACACTATCTGCCGCACTTGTAACGGGCATGTAATGTCGTAACCTAGTATGTGTATTACTTGTGCCTAGACAAAAGTTGGGTCCAGTAGTAAGCTAGGTGCACCTTCATCTGGAAGCTCCCTCCACAAAAAAACCCCACCATCACATCACAGCTAAAGACCCCAAGAATCCATGTAAATCCCACTTTTACTGCTTCCCCTAGTCCTAGTATATATATGGTGGGATACTGAAAACGATTACATTTCATTCAATTTATGCAGGTCCTACTATGCCTGGGACTTGGGACATTTTATTTTATTTTTTTTGCTGAGTGGCAGGGTTGTGGGTGTGACACACCCCTACACTCCTGCCTCTTTTTGCCTCAGAAAATTGGGCAATTTTTGTGTAAGCCACGGGAACGGTTCATGTTTGGCACAGATGCTGGTGAGGGCGAGGGTGTTCTGCTGTTAGTAAAAAAGAGTCTCTGTCCCCGAGAGTTTACAATTGAAAGAAGACTGAGCAGGGTCACGTGAATGCCTGTAATGACACTTGCTTAATTTCAGCCAGGGATTGGAGGGATTGAGTCATCTCTTATTCCCATCCCACCCCGTGACGTTAGAAGAATGTCTGCTATTTCAGATGCCGTAACTCTGTAACCCCTCACTTGCTTTCGGAGTTCACGCCTCACCAAAGTCTGGACTTTCCTTTATCATTATCCCTGTTTTTAAGTCTGCCACACCCTAAATAGGCCTAAGAGAAATCAGGATTTAAGGCATTTAGGGTTGCAACTGTAGAGTGTTAAGGAACCTTTTAAAGGCCTCATTCTTGCTAAAGGTTTTAATCTGTGATTAAGCTGGGCTGTTTGAGACCATACGAAGGGGCTCTTCTGAATAAGTTCTCTGCCATTAACAATGAATAAATACCCTGTGTGTTAGACACTAGCAAATCAGGGAACGGCTAGGCTAGAACCCTTTAGGCTTAACACCCTTTAGGGAGGAGCCATAGCTCAGTGGTAGGGCATCCGCTTGGCATGTAGAAGGTCCCAGGTTCAATCCCTGGCGTCTCCAGTTAAAAGGACCATGTAGGGCAGTGATGGCGAACCTTTTAGAGACTGAGTGCCCAAACTGCGACCGAAAACCCACTTATTTATTGCAAAGTGCCAACATGGTGATTTAACCCGAATACTGAGGTTTTACTTTAGAAAAAACAACTCATACATTAACTTAAGATGATCCAAACAAAGTAAGGAAAGCAATCCCAAATGCTTTCATTTACTTAAAATTATTTGGCAGAGAATTCGACACATTAATGATGGTCTGGGCCTGGCTGGGAAGGCACGCGTGCCCACAGAGAGGGCTCTGAGGGCCACCTCTGGCACCCGTGCCATAGGTTCGCCACCACTGATGTAGGAGGTGATGTGAAAGACCTCAACCTGAGACCCTGAAGAGCTGCTGCCAGTCTGAGTAGACAGTACTGACTTTGTGTGATCAAGGGTCTGATTCAGTGTAAGGCAGCTTCATGTGATATATGCTAATAGTTTCTGTCAGAAGCCTGTGGCCAGAATGTTGACTGGAGTGGGCCAGTCCAGTCCCAATTTACTTCCAGGCCCAGTTCAAGCTGGTATTTAAAGCACTATATGGCTTAGGGCCAGCATAAGGACAGCCTTCTCCCATATAAAACCTGCCCATCCACTCTGGTCAGCTTTGGAGACCCAATGTTGGGTGCCAGTTTGGTGTAGTGGTTAAATGCACGGACTCTAATCTGGGAGAACCGGGTTTGATTCCCCACTCCTCCACTTGCAGCTGCTGGATGACCTTGGGCAAGCCATAGTTCTGTTAGAGCTGTTTTTGAAAGAGCAGTTCTTGAAAGAGCTCTCTCAGCCCCACGTACCTCACAGGGTATCTGTTGTGGGAATGGAAAGGAGTTTGTAAGCCACTCTGAGTGAAGGGTGGGATATAAATCCAATCTGTTCTTCTCTTTTTCTAAATTTAGATGGGCAGCAATCTGAGACGGGGCCTTCTCAGTTGTGGCACCCAAACTTTGAAACTCCCTTTTCAGGGAGATTCGTTTGTCTCCCTCTATCATTTTCTGCCAGCAGGTGAAGTTTTGTTGGGTGTTTCCTCATTAACTCTTATTAACCCTCCTTCCAGGTTGTGTGCCTATGCATTTATAGCTTTCATTTAATTATTTAAAATATTCTACACATATTTGTGTTTTAAATACTGTTTTAATGCTTGAAATGTTCACCACCTGGAGGACCTTGAGCTGAGTGGAAAAGCAGCATAGAGGTGTTTTAAATAAGTAAATAAACATTTTAAAAATTGCCTGCACCCAGAAAATTAGAGAGAAAGCTAGGTAGACTTCTTCTGTCTGACCTGCTAATCTGGGTGGAGGGTTTTTATTTAATCTCATACACAGCTGCAGTCAGATGTGGTTATAGCTGAGACGCATGTTCCCTGCCTCTATGAGGCTTAAATCTTGTGCCTCTCTCCTGTGTTGGCCCTGCAGTAGAGAAAATTGGTTGGATGCTCTGACAGGAGTAGTTTTCTAAGTTTGACTGACAGCTGGTGAGAAAGCCTGACTTTCACGGCATCTCCTTAATTATGTCTGAACACATGAAACTGCCTTATACTGAATTAGACCCTTGGTCCATCAAAATCAGTTTTGTCTACTCAGCCTAGCAGCAGCTCTCCAGGGTCTCAGGCTGAGGTCTTTCACGTCACACTGCCAGATCCTTTAACTGGAGATGCTGAGATTGAATTTGGGACCTTCTGAATGTCGAGCAGATGCTCTACCACTGAACCGTGGCCCTTCCCCATGTGCTTCTGTGTTTTTTGGGGGGGTTGCTCTTCAGCCCCAAATTGTATCCCTGTTCTCACCAAAGTAAATTTGAAATTAGGGGTTTGGGTCTGTAATGTACCCCATTGGCTATGCCTGTAACACTGCAGCTGCAGAGAGAAAAACAATCCTGGAAATACTTTGCAGTTGTTATTACTGGGATGGTTGGAGCTTTTATGGGAGGGGGAGGCTGTCATTGCTGTAGTTGATTCTGCCACACTTTGGCCTTGATAACATGGCAGGAGAAGGCGGAGATTTTACACAGAGGGTCATTTGTTGCAGCGGGGGTTGGATGTGATGGTTGCCCTTGGATGCAACAGTGCCTGAGCAAACTTGCAGCTGCACGGGCAGACGTCTTCAGCCTGTCTCTTCCCCCAATCAGTGGCTTTATCCCTGGAAATTATTTCGTGCAAAATTAGAGTGCCCTTGAGCATGTGCAAAGGAATCTCAGATAGTGATGAGAAAACTATGCTGTGGGCTTTTGGACTGAAAAGAGAAGGATTCCTTGCAGGACAATACTGCACATGTTTGTTGTATGGCTTGACGATGTGTGATGGGGGCACCCTTGTTGTGGCACCTTCGTTTAGTGGAAAGCATTTCTGGGCATGGTCAGTGCTTGGGTCTGGCAGTGTGGGGGAGGAATGACGTGAGAACTCCCAGAAGAAAGGCGGGGTATCCGCCCAGCAAGAATTTCCAGCATCTCTCTATTTAGACATTGCCCTGCTGGCTCCAGGCTTGGGGGCACCAGAAAGTGAAAAACTTGAACCACTGGGCAGAGGTAGTTGCTTAGTTCGAAACATTGCTCTTCACTTACCTCTGCCACTTCGATGTGTACTCCTGGCTCCATCTTCCAGGCTGCCTTTCATTTCACAGCTCACAAGACTTATATTTTGCTCCCCTCTCTGCTTCTGTTCTGAATGGAAGGAAGTAGCAGCAAAGGTTCACCCAGAGCGACAGAATGGCAGACAAGAAACGCCTCGCCTTCTCCATCATCCAGTTCCTCCAGGATCAGTTGCAGAACGGGGGCCTTTCCCCTGATGCTCAAGAGAGCTTGGAAGGTAGGTGACTGTAACGTGTGTGTACGCATGTGCACTGCATCAGGTTGCATTCTGCATACTGGCCCAAGGTCACCCAACAAGCTTCAGAACAGAATGGAGGTCTGAACTTGGATCTTCCAGATTCTCATCTGGGGGGGAAGGATTCCAGCCCTGTTGGAAGAGAAGCCATGTTGGATCAGGCCAATGGCCCATCCAGTCCAACACTCTGGGTCACACAGTGGCCAAAACCCAGGTGTCATTGGGAGGTCCACCAGTGGGGCCAGAAGTCCAGAAGCCCTCCCACTGGCCCCCCAAGGACCAAGAATACAGAGCACCACTGCCCTAGACATGGTGTTCCATCTATACCTTGTGGCTAATAGCCACCGATGGACCTCTGCTCCATATGTTTATCTAATCCCCTCTTGAAGCTATCTGTGTGTATATCTGCCACCACTTTCTGTGGCATTGAATTCTATGTATTAATTACTCTTTATTTTATTAATTTTAATATTATTTTATTGGACTTGTATTCCACTCTCCATGCAAGCAGGCTCAGGGCAGGTTCCATCAATATTAATACAGTTTACAGTAACAAAACCACTCTGAAACAACAAATTAAAATAGTATAAAAGTCATAAAATACTGTGCAAAATCTAATCAAATGTCTCAGCAGTTAAGATGGAACAGAAGTGTGGGTTCCCAGGTGGCTGTTCGAATCCAGGATACTGATGGGAGGCCAACCAGAAGGGGGGAGGGGGACTCCACTGCCTCAGCCAAAAGCCCGGCGGAAGAGTTCCATCTTACAGGCCCTGCAGGATTTACTGATCTCATACAGGAGCTGAACTCATACAGGGGCTCAATCCACCCGATAGGGGTCAGTACTGTTGTCTTCTAGTCGAGGCAAGTCAGACATCCCTGGGGCTGGAGACTACCAAAAGGTGTTGATTTATAGATCTCAGTGCTCTACGGGGCTCATGTGGGAAGAGGCGGTCCTGAAGGTATGGCGAAGAAGTACTTGCTTTTATCTGTTCTAACCCGACAGCTCATCAATTTCATTGAGTGCCCACGAGTTCTTGCATTGTGAGAAAGGGAGAAAAGTACCTCTTTCTCTACCTTCTCTATCCCATGCATAATTTTGTAAACCTCTATCGTATCACCTCTCCGTTGTCGTTTCTCCAAGCTAAAGAGCCCTAACCTCTTTAACCTTTCTTCATAGGGAAGGTGTTGTTATCATTTTAGCTGCCCTTTCCTGTACTTTTTCCGATGCTATAACATCTTTTTTTGGAGTTGCGATGACTGCAGCTTACACAGTATTCCAAATGAGGCCACAGCATAGATTTATACAGAGGCATTATGATACTGGCTGATTCCCCAGCATAGCATTGGCCTTTTTTATTGCTCTTGCACATTGAGTCAACAGTTTCAGTGAGTTATCTACCATGACTTCAAGATCTCTCTCCTGATCAGTTAGCGCAAGTTAGGACCCCATCAACATGTATATATAGTTGGGATTTTTGGCTGCAATGTGCGTTACTTTGCAGTTGCCTACGCTGAACCTCATTTGCCATGTTGATGCCCACTTATCCAGCCTCGATAGATCTCTCTGGAGCATCTCACAGTCCTCCCTGGTTTTCACCGCCCTGAACAACTTAGCGTCACCTGCAGACTTAGCCACTTCACTGCTTACTCCCAACTCCAATAATTAATGAACAAGTTAAAAAGCACCAGACCCAGTATCAAGCCCTGCAGTACCCCACTGCTTACCACCTTCCACTGTGAAATCTGCCCATTTATATTCTCTGTTTCCTGTTAATTAACCAGTTTTTAATCCACAAGGGGACTTGTCCTCTTATCCCATGACTGCTGAGTTTACCTGGGAGCCTTGGATGAGGAAGTTTATCAAAAGCTTTCTGGAAGTCTAGGTAAACAACATCTGTTGGATCACCCTTGTCCACATGCTTGTTCACTCCCTCAAAGAACTCTAAAAGGTTAGTGAGACAAGGTCTTCCCTTACAGAATCCATGCTGATTCTTCCTCAGTAGCTTTTGTTCATCAACGTGCCTACTAATTTTATCTTTACTAATGGATTCCACCAACTTACCCAGTATCGATGTTAAGCTGACGATCTCCTAAATCAAGAAGCTGCGATAGCCTCAGCCTTTCTTAGAGCAGGGGGGCAGAGCTTTATCTTCTCCTCATTCCACTGTGAAAATGGGCCTGCCTGGAGGAGGAGAGGGGGGTTGTTCCAGGAAGGCAGATGCTACTTTTGGCTTGGCATCTTCTGAGGCAAGAAAGATTAACCGCTCCTCCTTGAATCCTTTTTCTCTAGTTGCCATCCAGTGCCTAGAGACAGCCTTTGGGGTGTCCATGGAGGATAGAGGCTTGGCCATTTCTCAGACCCTTCCTGAAATCTTTGACGCTGCAGCAGCAAAGGTGGGTTTCTGTAGGTGTGGCTGGGACGGGGTAGGCGTCTAGGACCAGCATGGGGAAGAGAGAAAAACTTCAGTGAAATTGTGAGTGTTTTTACATAACGCTTAAAAATGCACTTTTCCATCTACTTTGCAACTGGATTTTACTGTGTGAAGTGGCACAATCCACTTGCAAACAGTGGCCAAGTGGATTGAAAGGGCATTATTCAAAATGTGTGAAAGCTCCCATGTGCAGTCTCTGGATTCAAGGTCCAGATTAGGGACAGGGGGCAAATGGACAGAGGCAGTGGGAGCAAGCAGTTTTTCTATGGACCCTGCTCCCCCCGGACAAGTTGATTGGGGTGGGAACCAGGAGGCTGCGGGGTTAGGTCTGTAGACAGCTGCACGGATTTAGAGGAAAGGGAAAGCTGCTAGGGATGGGCGGCAGAAGCAGAGGCTTGGATTCTCAGCAGGGCCTCCGGTGGTCCTGGGTCTTGAAGCATCCCCTCTGGCCTGGCTGAACAGCTCTGTCCTTGCCTGTTGGAGGGTATAGCAGCCACATACTCTCAGCTGGGCCTCTGGTCTCCCTTTGTGGCCCCATAGTCATCTGTATGCGAGGCTCTCAGACTGTACGCGCTTCAGCTGCGGGCCTAGTTCAGCAGATAACGGGGGTGGGGGGAGCCCGTTGGTTACGCCTGCCGAACCTGTGAAAAAAAATCCTCCCCAATGCTTGCTAGATTGCCGGACCTTCGGGACTCTCTTATCAGTTTGTTCCAAGCGGGCCTCTTTGCCTCTTTCTCCCTCTCGGTTCCTTCAGGAGCCCCAGCCGAGCAGAACAAATTCTGAGCCGGTCACTCCCTCCGAAGAAGACGCAGCTGAAGCAGAGAGGCTGAAAACAGAAGGTAGGCCTCATGCCCCTCCCCTCCGCCAAGCCCCCAGTTCTGCTGAGCCTCTGTCTCTTCTCCCGGGGGGTACTCAGGCAGGTTACTGATCCTGTAGTGTCACCGGGGGGGTTGTCTCACACCCTGTGTGTTGTCTCCGTTGGTTCTCCTCCTGAGGGGACCGAGAGCCAATCTTATTTGAACAGCGGAATCTCTTGGCCTTGCTGGCGAGTGCAGTTTGAGTCAGCCGCAGGCAGAAAGTGGCACCTATGAGGAAAGTGTACCGGCCAGGGAGGGAGGGGGAAACCACCACCACCCCTCCAGTATCTAGGAGTCCCCCTGGTGGATTTGAAACCTCTATAAGTTCTATAGAGGATATTTCCTTCTTTTTTTCTTTTTTCCAAATGTGTGTCTGTGTATGTGCTATGTGTGCACCTGGAAGTCATGGCGACCTCTTGTGGTGATCCCTACTGGGGGCCTGGAGGGTATTCGGAGAGGTGGCTGAATAAAGCCTGCCCCTGTCCTCCCGACTGCTGGTATTCCAAGGAGGTCTCCCATCCCAGTCCTTGCCAGAGTCGACCCTGCTTAGCTTCCGAGATCTGACGAAATCGGGCTTGCCTGGGCCGTCCAGGTCATGGCGAGGATATCCTCTGTGGTATGGGTGAAGTGGATGATGTCGTGCATTACATTCTGAGATGTTCATGGCATGAATCACTTAGGCAAAGGTTTATTTATCCTATTGTACCTCTGTATAATGGAATTTCAGAGCAGGATTTGACCGTTTTCTTGCTCTCTGATATTGATGCACATGTTACTAGCAGAATGGCTTTGTTTGCACTGGCGGCGAAAAAGATAAGACTGGGTCTAGGACTTACTGTAAGTTACTGATATATACTGTTGGTTGTGCTTTGATTTATTTTGTGTTGTTATGGCCAATGGCTAAGACAATAAACTAAACTTGAGTCAGCTGCAGGCAGAACGTGGCACCTATGAGGAAAGTGTATCGGCCAGGGAGGGAGGGGAAAACCCCCCCCCACAGTATCTAGGAGTCCCCCTGGTGGATTTGAAACCTCTATAAGTTCTATAGAGGATATTTCCTTCTTTTTTTCTTTTTCCCATATGTGTGTCTGTGTATGTGCTGTGTGTGCACCTGGAAGTCATGGCGACCTCTTGTGATGATCCCACCTGGGGACCTGGAGGGACTTCGGAGAGGTGGCTGAATACAGCCTGCCCCTGTCCTCCCGACTGCCGGTATTCCAAGGAGGTCTCCCATCCCAGTCCTTGCCAGAGTCGACCCTGCTTAGCTTCCGAGATCTGATGAGATCGGGCTTGCCTGGGCTATCCAGGTCAGGGCGAGGATATTTCTTTCTCCATTAGAAATGAGAGCAGCCTGAATAACCCGGTTTAGCTTGATCTCGTCACAGCTTGGGAAGCTAACCGGGGCCGGCCAGGGTTAGTACTTGGGAGGGAGACCACCAAGGAAGTCCGGGGTTGCTACGCAGCAGAGGGCAATGGCAAGCAACCTCTGATCGACTCTTGCCTCGCAAATCCCGTGGTCCTGGGGTCGCCACGAGATGGAGGCGACTTGACAGCACACAGTGGTTGTTATTTTTAGGAAACGAGCAAATGAAGGCGGAGAACTTCGAAAGCGCCATCTCCTACTATGGGAAAGCCATCGAACTGAACCCATCCAACGCGGTGTACTACTGCAACAGGTGAGGCGGGGAGAGGTGGAGCGCTGGCTCTCCTGTGCTTAGGTGGGTGCCCCTTGGGCAGAGACTTTTGTCAGATGAGCTTTTTTGGTTTAAAAAAAAAGAAGGCAGAATCGTGTGTCACCTCTAAAGCAGGCGTTGTAAGCTTTTGTCAGCTAGGGCCTGCTTTGGCGGATGCTTCGAGTGGATTCTATCAGTTCGGGGGGTGGTGGTATTGCAGCTGTTGGGCTTAAAAGACCATCATCTGCAAGAGGTGTCGTTTGTAAAGAGAAGTAGAAGAGTTGGATTTGTATCCCGTCCTTCACTCGGAGTCTCAGAACGGCTTACAATCTCCTTCCCTTCCTCTCCCCACAACAGATACCCTGTGAGGTAGGTGGGGCTGAGAGAGCTCTTTCGAGGACTGCTCTGGAGAGAACAGCTCTGAGAGAGCTTGTGACTGACCCAAGGTCACCCAGCTGGCTGCGCGTGGAGGGGGGGG
>NW_015162019.1:253314-255246 GCF_001447785.1 Gekko japonicus | reverse complement strand
GGCTTAAAAGACCATCATCTGCAAGAGGTGTCGTTTGTAAAGAGAAGTAGAAGAGTTGGATTTGTATCCCGTCCTTCACTCGGAGTCCCAGAACGGCTTACAATCTCCTTCCCTTCCTCTCCCCACAACAGATACCCTGTGAGGTAGGTGGGGCTGAGAGAGCTCTTTCGAGGACTGCTCTGGAGAGAACAGCTCTGAGAGAGCTTGTGACTGACCCAAGGTCACCCAGCTGGCTGCGCGTGGAGGGGGGGGGAATCAAACCCAGTTCTCCAGATTAGAGTCCCTAAGCACTATACCAAACTGTGCCAAATCTATGGTGTGGCCTTGTTTGGAATACTGTGTACACTTCTGGTTGTCGTTACCGCAAAGAAAGGACATTGTGGAGGTGGGGAAGTGCAAAAGGTGGCAACCAAGATGATATAAGAGGCTAAAGTACCATTCTTATGAGGAAGGGCTGAAGAGTCTGGGGTTTAGAAGAAGAGTGAAGAAGACACAGGATAGACTACACATGGGGTGGAGAATGTGGGTAGAGAGAACTTTTCCTCCCTCTCCACATGGTAGTAGAACTCAGGGGCACCCACGTTGATGGGGCAATAGATTCAATAGGAAATACTTCAGTGATTAAGTTATAGGATTTGCTGTCTGTAGACACTGTGATGGTCTGGAGCATAAATAGCTTTTAAAGGGGGCTAGGTAGATTTATGGTGGCGAAGAGGGTTAGACAGATTTATGGTGGTCCATCAGTGGCTGCTGGCCGTGTCGAGTAAAGCGAACCTCTGAAACCCGGTGTTAGCAGCATCACGGGAAGCCTGGGCCTCTGTGCCCTCTTTATTGGCTCTCCAGGGCAGCTGGCTGGCTGCTGTGTGCAGCAGGGTGGAGGGCTAGATGGACCACTGGCCTGATCCTGCAGGGGTGTTTTTAGGTTCCTGTTCTACCACTCCACTGAGCTGATGGTGGTGCCTTCCTCTGATGTGGTGGAGGAAGGTACCACCAGTATCTGGAGCTTGCTATCACAAGGCACCAAGAAGGCTGCTGGCTTTAAAAGGAAGTTAGATCGATTCCCAGTCATGGCAATGGTTTAACTTTGTGCAAATTACATTGAGGAATGTTTCTTCTACCGGGATACTCAGGAAGATCCTCTGTGTCTCCTACAAAAAAAATATCTCCCACAGTTGCCCCATACAGAAAATCTGCCTTTGCCTCTCTTTATGATGCCCTTGTTGCTTTTTCACTGACTTCTCTTAAAATAATTATGGTGGCACAGACAAATCTGAGAACACTTTTCAGGGTTTCCAGTTGGTATGTAATAATATACCTTTCCGGACACACTTGGCCCAAGTTTGAAATGCTCTTAAAATTAAGAGTAGTGGTATTTGTCCTTGTGGTGATTGTTAGGGAACGCTTGTCTTTTCAGATTAATTCGTAGGCACCTTTTCGTGTATAAAGCAAAATCTGAACCGGAACTTTGCCTCAGAGGGGAAGGTCAAGGAGAAGTCTTGCATCCATATTCTAGTTATATAATTTCTCACAATGATGATCCAGGACTCTGCTGGGAATCTCTCTCTCTCTCTCTCCTCCCCCCCCCCCCTTCCAGGGCTGCTGCTTACAGCAAACTTGGGAATTATGCCGGAGCAGTTCGAGACTGTGAAAGGGCGATAAACATCGATCCCAAATACAGCAAAGCCTACGGCAGAATGGGGTAGGCCTTTCCTTACATCAGCTTCCCGACACCTTAACTGCTGGACTTTGGCTGCTGATGCTGACCCTTGTCAGCCTCTCGTACACGTATTACACGTATTACACGTATTTATTACACATATTACACATATTACACATATTACACATATTACACATATAGTATATTACATATTATTATGTATATTATTCATCCTCTCCTATAGTGTTGATAGAGAGCAGAAAGCTCAGCAGCAA
>NW_015162019.1:252131-253161 GCF_001447785.1 Gekko japonicus | reverse complement strand
CAAACTGTGGCTCGGTAGCCACATGCGGCTCTTTCACATGTGTTGTGCGGCTCCTGGCAGGGCCGCTGGGGAAGCTAAGTATCATTAGCAAACAAATATCACTGGACAAATATCATTATCAATATCTGCTTTTACTGCTTCTGTTGTTATTTTGGCAGTCTCATTTAATGTTAATAAAAAGCAAATTTGCATATTTCCCAGTAAAAACATGTAATATTCATGTGTTGCGGCTCCCAAACATTTGACGTTTATTCTATGTGGCTCTTATATTAAGCAAGTTTGGCCACCCCTGTACTAGATGAAGATGGGTAGTGGTAGCTGTGTCTGTCTGTAGCAGCAGAAAAGAGCAAGAGTCCAGTAGCACCTTAAAGACTAACAAAATATGTGGCACGGTAGGAGCTTTCGTGAGTCACTGCTCACTCCTTTGTACAGCAAGAGAAGGGTGGAGCAGTCCCCCCCCCCAGCACCTGTAGGTTTTGCAGGGAAAAATCTGAAACTCTGGGAGCAGATCTTGTTAAGGTCTTCCAGCTTGATACCCCCAAATCTGATCCAGTGGAAGCATATCTAGGGCGGCAAATGATCGCTGTTTGTACTGTACTGATCTTGCATGACACCCAGCCGAGTGTGTTTAATTTGAGGACTTAGAATCTACTTTTCAGCTCCGGTATAAAGTGCAGTATTATAAACCTGCTTTCAAGATAGTTGTTAAAATAGTTGTCGGCAAGGAAAAGAAATGTACGCTCAGCTGAGAGGCCTGCTTGAAAAGGAAAATCTTACTAGCCCATCTAAACAGGTTGGCCTTTGGAGTTCCATAAATGTGGGGCTGCAAAACACTCTTCTGCAGTCTCTCAACTGTAGCAGAAGTTCGTTACTAAACTTGATTGATCAGGGAATCAGGACAGTCCTTCAAGTATTCCCCATATGAAGCCCTGAAGGGCTTGGGACCAAAACACCTGATGGATTGTTCTCCGCTGATATGGACCTGACTGAGATTAGCTGCATCCCCCCCCCCCCAGCCTGGATAGAAGGA
>NW_015162019.1:243244-252054 GCF_001447785.1 Gekko japonicus | reverse complement strand
CCCAGCATGTATAGAAGGAGTTGGGGAGGACAGGCACAGATTGGATTTCTATCCCGCCCTTCACTACCCGAAGGTGTCTCAGAGTGGCTTACAAACTCCTTTCCCTTCCCCTCCCCACAACAGACACCCTGTGAGGAAGGTGGGGCTGAGAGAGCTCTTGACAGAAACTGCTCTTTTTCAAGAACAGCTCCTATCAGAAAAATGGCTTGTCCAAGGTCATCCAGCCAGATGCAAGTGGAGGAGCGGTGAATCAAACCCGGTTCTCCCAGATTAGAGTCCGCACACTTAACCACTACACCAAACTGGCTAGGTGACTTGGTGGTTGGACTTGTTATCAGTTAACTCCAGATGTTCATGTGTGTCATTCGTCCACTTTTTCCTTTCCAAGCGCTGTCCAAAACAGAAGCCTACAATTTTATGTGTGTGTTTTAGCTGTTGCTTAAACCAGAGGAAGGGATTGATCTCTGCAAATGACAATCTGCACAAACCAGCCAACAGCTAACTGGGATCTCTTATTCTTTCCCCGGTTCTATAGCTTAGCGCTGTCCAGTCTAAACAAACTCTCAGATGCCGTCATCTACTACAGAAAAGCCTTGGAACTGGACCCCGACAATGAAACATACAAGTCGAACCTGAAAGTAACTGAGCAGAAAATGAAAGAGGCTCCGAGTCCGGTGGGTTTTGTGGGTGCATCTGTTGGCCTCTGTTCCTGGGGCGAGCATCTGTTTGTTTACTTCATTGATACCTCCACCTTTCTCCCCAGAGAGGACCCAGAGTGGCCTACATCATTCTCCTCTCCTCCTTTTTATCCTCACAACAACCCTGAGAAGTAGGTGAGGCTGACTGTGTGTGACTGGCTCAAGGTCACCCAGCGAGCTTCCTTGGGAGAGTGGTGATCTGAACCTGGGTCTCACAGACACTCTACACCACACTGACACTCTACACCACACTGGCTGTCTTTTTCCTGGGCAGGGGCATAATTTTAATGGGTTTATTATTTTCTGGAAAGAGAGACTTCAATCCACTTATGGCCATTTCTGCCTCAAATGAAGGAAGCAGAAAACAAACAGGACTTGGATGTGTTAGATACTGCTTTTTGTAATGTCTCTATTAGGGGTGTGCATTCAGTTTACCTGAACAACCCCCCTCCCTCCCAATACCTTACTAGTATTTTTTGGGAGTTTTTAAGCTGAAAAGAAATTAGAGTTTCTTTTTGGCTACTGATATAGCTGAGCCTGAATAAAAGTCAAAATTATTTGGCTTTCTTTCGGGCGTGGCTTGGAGAAGACGTTTAAAGACACCACAGTCTCTTTAAATGCCTTTCCCCTTCCATTGAAAGCAATGGAGGATGGGGACACCTTCTTTGTGGGCCCATAGAATTGAACCCCCTTGTCCAAACTTTTTAAACTTGGAGGGTTTTTAAAAAAAAAATATTTTCTAAAACACTACAAGAAAATTGGGAAGGGGAACTATAAACTACAGGATAAAGTAAAGAAAAAACACTAAAAACCCAAGAGGTGGTGGTCATATAATGGTTACAATACCAAGCTTATAGTAAAATTAAAAAGATTGGTTACATTAAATGTGATAATTAAATCCGCTCATATGTTTTAAGTCCAGGACTTCTGACATCTTAAAGAACAATACAAAAGAACTCTCATATATTATTAACTGTAAGAAACAGACTTCAGAAAAAAATTAGCATCTCATTTTTTGTCTTTTCTTTCCCTCAAATGATATCCTTGCTTAGGGGCCGCCGCCCCATGTTCCGAATCTGAGTCCTCTCCAGTAGGTGTTTCATCGTCACTTCCCTTGTGACTCTCCTCATTGTCTTCCTCTGGTGGTCCAAGTTGGAGTCAATTTTCCCCCTCTTGTCGTTAAATTTAAACAGTATACCTTCAGGTATAATCCATTTGTAAGGGATGTTATTCTTTTGTAAAAACAAAGCCAAGTCTCTGTATTTTTTTCCCTCTTCTTTCTTATTTCAAAGGGAATGTCTTTCAAAACTCCTTGCCATCAATGTTAAGGGTGGTTCCATTTGTTGCCTTTAAAATCTGATATCTCACTTGTCTTCTGGAGAATCTAACCACCACCTCGCCGGGCAGATTATTTTTCTTGATAAATTCTGAATATGATCTATAGATCACATCCATTTCGCTTTGAAGAACATCCGCTTTTAAATCTGCAACCGGTCCCAAGGCATCAATCATTATCTGCTTTAGATTCTCCGCTTTAATCTCAGGAACTCCTTGAAATCTCAGAATAAAGCTTGCTTTTTCCATTTGCAGCTGTAGAAGCTGGGCTTCATCTGAGTTTCTCTTCTTTTCCATCTCCTGCATTTGTTTTTTAAGCTTTTTAGTGTTGGCATCCATTTCTTTAAGATTCTCAGATGTTTGCTCTATTTTTTTAATGTTCTCACTTAGTTGCTGTTGCTGTGCAGCAAAAGTCTCGTTGCACGTCTTCATTGCTCCAGCAGGGGTCGCAAAGCATCTGTTAGCATCTTGGAGAAGTCTGTGATTACATCCGGTCGTGTGATTGCACTCGCTGGGCTGGCACTTCCTGAAGAAGGCTTAGGTTTCGGATGCTTATCTTTCTCCGTCTTTTTCAGCGACACCTTTGAGGATGTTTACATTCAAAGTAAAGTTGCCAAAAGTCTCTCAAGTCTGCCAATCGCCTAAAAGTCTCTTGTAAGTTCCTTAATATAGTCTCTTTTCGCTTATAGTTCCGCCCCCCTTCTGTTTTAAGTCTGTTTTTATTTTGATGGGGGTCCCCCCCCCCCGCTTGCTTTAAGAGGGACTTTCGGCCAATTCTCTGGGTTTTGCTTCAACCAAACTCACTTTTAATGTAGATCATATAGATCATGCCGTTTATCGTCTAAAACACTCGACCTCCACATGCTTGTCCCGGTGTGCGTCTTTGAGTCCAGTTGGAACACAGCGGCGAGACTTGTCAGGGCATCGGAACGCCTCAATCAGCCGGCAGCGTGCCGGGGGAGAGGCAATTCTTGGTGCCCCATGGCTAGGAACCCTTTGCAAGGGTTCCAGGGGAGTGCGTACGATCGCACCCCCTCTCCATCTGCCGGTTCACGGATCGCGCCCTCGGGAGATCCCGAGCGGCACGTCCGCCATTAGAGCGCCAAAACCAGAAGCTCAACTTGGAGGGTTTTTTGAGGAGAGGCACCAGCAGCTATCCTGCAAATTTGTTGCTCAAAAAACAGCCCCCCCCAGTGCCCCAAATACCCCTGGATTGATTCTCCATTATACCCTGTGGGAACCACTGGTCCCCACAGGGTATAATGGAGACAAAAAATATCGGGTTTCCTGAATGTTTCCCAAATCCCAATACCGTACTCATATTGGGATTCGGGAATATCGGGAAATACCAATATTTTTGGGGTTCAATGTACTCAAACATGAAAAATACCATTTGGTTTTTTTGTGCACCCCTAGTCTCTGTCTATTACACTTTAATCTCACCTTTTCTCCAAGGAGCTCAAGGTGGTGTACACGGGTCTCCCTCCTCCTTTTTATCCTGACAACAACCCTGTGAAGTAGGTTAAGCTAAGAGGGTGTGTCTGGCCCAAGGTCACCCAGTGAGCTTCCATGGCAGAGTGGGGATTCGAACCCGGGTCTGCCGGATCCTAGTCCAAAATCCTAATAATTATGTCATACCGGCCAGGAGCTCTTGGGCATATCCACTGACTGAATCTTCTATGTCTGTGAGACATCATAACCGGGATGCTGGACGGGGTGGGCCCATGAAGGGTCTTGCATTTTTTCCAAAAGGGTGAAATATATTAATGGAGGAGGGAGAAGTCTGTTGAGAGTTCTTAGCCCTGAGAGATAAATGGAACCTCCATATTCAGTGGCAGTGTACCTCTGAATGCTGGTTACTAGAAGGTAAATATTACTATTACTTTCATGCACTGTGTTGGAGCTTCCTGGAAGCATTTGGTTAACTGCTAAGGGATTCCGGACCAAGGCAACAGTTGAAGGTAGCAGAGAGAGTCTGGCTCCTCCCCAGTCTCCTGGGCTTGTACGTCTGGGTTCACTCCCGCAGTCGGGAATGAAGTGCGCCAGAGACGGAACACAAATCTTTCAGAGCAGAGCACCATTTAATGCAAAGTGAAATAGTTACGCCCCTCCCTGGCCTCCAGGTGATCTGCCCTCCAGCTGGGCAGCCTCTCCTAGGCCCTGGATGCTAACAGGACCTGTTTGCCAGGTATGTGTGAGCAAAATTGATTTGTATGGTTCTCAGGATGCCCCAGAGTAGAATGTGGGTGGGTGAATGGGGTGGGGGTGGGGAGGCAGGAGGCAAGGTATGTGATAAAGTACTAGGGAATCTTTATTCCAAATGAGACCGAGTTGTCAACTGTGTTGGTCCATAGCAGAACCCAAAACTGGAGTCCACGTTATTCCCTTTTTTAAAGACCAGGCATTGTGAAAGCTTTGGAGTTCTCCAGGACTCTTCATTAGGCTGGAGGCACAGATTCTCTAAATGGGGCGGGGGATAACACACATCTTTCAGGCCATAGTATGTGAAGACTTGTGGATTTCCCCCCTGTTTTGTTTTCCTTCCAGACGGGCGGCACCGGAGGCTTCGATCTAGCCGGCTTGCTCAACAACCCGGGCTTCATGAGCATGGTAAACGGCAGCCTCCTTTCAATTGCATGGCCTGGATCTTACCGATCTGTCCCTCTACTGATGCTGCTTTCCTCCATTGTGCAAGGAGCCTGCCTCTGATGCAGTTAGAGCCCCCTGCATCAGAGAGAGGTCCTTTGCCCCGAAGGAAAGCCCTGCTGCTAGTAGAGCAGTCTGGTGGCGCTCCAGTCCAAAAAGCTCCATCTCTACCGTCATTGTGATGATTCACAACTGGATTTTCTTGCCTATGCAGGAAAAGCCAGCTGCAAATCAACGCAGGAGCACAACTTCTAACGATAGGGGGGAGGCATCAGTTGAAAGAGATCCTGTACATTAGCATTTTGTAAGGCAGAAAGGTGCAAATGGCTACTGGTCTGACTCCAGGCATTCTTTGTGGAAGCCCAAAGTCCTTGCTGATGAGAACTGTAAGAGCGATATATTGATTTCCTTGAGGCCTTTTCGGTAGGCTCCCTAGAGATGCCTGTCCCTCTTGGGCAACCATCTTCACTTTTGTTTTCCTTTTGCATAGATTTTATTTGAGGAATGGGTGCTTATACAGAGGAAATTTTAGTGCTTTTAAACATACAGTAGATTTGATCCTGCTTTTTCTGCCAACACCGGTTTCCAGAGTGGCTCTCAGTGATCATAAACCAATAGAATGACAATTAAAACAGAATGCAAACGATCCTGGGGAGTTTTTTCTGCTGGCAGCAGATCCAGGCACGACAGAGAGGTGTCTGGCTTCTTCCCTTGATGGCCCCAGTGATGGCTCTGGGAAGCTGCAGGGGAGGGAGCTCTCAGCTGGATCTTGGCTGCATCTAGCTTTCCTCATTGGCAGCTGGAATCAATAGAGAGATTGGATTTATACCCCGCCCTTCACTACCCAAAGGAGTCTCAGAGCAGCTTACAACCCCTTTCCCTTCCCCTCCCCACAACAGGCACCCTGTGAGGTAGGTGGGGCTGAGAGAGCTCGCTCGAAAACTGCCCTTGAGAGAACAGAACTGAAAGAACTTGTGACTGACCCAAGGTCTCACCAGCAGCTGCGCATGGAGGAGTGGGGACTCAAACCCGGTCCTCCCAGATCAGAGTCTGGGCTCTTAACCACCAAACCATGCCGTGGCAATCTTTGTCGCAAGGTATCTAGGGCAGCTGCCCAGGCCCTGGCCAGGGTTGGGGGGGGGGCTGACCATCTTCGGCCACCCCCTCCAGATTTCAGGTAGCTGGCTCGGCAGTCATCATATGCACCCACGCACTTCAGGGCTGGGGCAGCAGCTGACTGGCTCAACAGCCATTGCTTCCACCCACCTTGAATGGGGTGAGGGCTACCCCTAGTTTGTGCTTTGGGTAGCCCTGGCAGGGGTTGGGTGGCATTGATTCTGATGCCTCATCCCGAATGTTTCCCCAGGGCCCCACTCAGTCCACCCCTGCTTCCATGGTGCCATCGCTTTTCTAGCTACACATGACTGGCGACATACTAATTGCTCTGATCTGGCTAGAGCTGCCCAGCGTGCTTCAGGAATGTGCCTTGGCTTTGGGGATTCATCTGGGCCAGCCCAATGCCCTTCCTCTGCAGTTGCCAGAGGACCTTGTTCCTGCTTGGCCTTCCCAGCAAGCACCCTAACCCTACTTTATTGCCCTTGTCTGTGCCCACATCTAGGATGTATTTGGCCTTGCCTTATGCCAGCCAGGACCGTTGCAGCAGCCATGGCACAGATGCCGGAGTGTCTGTTCAGCGTAGTGCTAGTAAAGGCCTCTGGCAGGTGGTTCTCTCCACTCTGTGCATCTGAGAGAATTCACAGCCCACCTTCTTCAAAATATCCTGGCAGGTCCTTACATTGAATATGACCCTTGGCCCATTAAAGTCAGTATCGTCTACTCAGACTGGCAACATCTCTCCAGGATCTCGGGCTGAGGTCTTTGGCATCACTTGCTACCTAATACTTGTTTGACTGGAGATGCCAGGGATTGAACTTGGGACCTCCTGCATACTAGGCGGATGCTCTGCCTCTGAGCCATGACCCCTCCCCAGTTTGTCACGTGCGACCCAAGAAACCAGTCTGCACAACAAGACTCGAGTCGACAATCAAACCGATTGTTATATGCAATACTGAACAGCTTGGTTTAAAACTCCTTCCAATGTATCCTTTGAGCAATACCCCCCCCAAAAAATGCTTTGCAGCCCCTCCAGGAAACTTACACAGAGGGTGCTTTTTTGCCTTGGTAGATCAGGGGATTGGGCTACTAAAAGTCAGCCCTCATCATGAACTGATGTACTTTCAAGGAGAAGAACTGTGCCAACCATGTCCGCCCTGGAGTGGGCTGCAACTTCCAAAGATATGCATGGGCTTCTTCACTAAACCATGGGCTTCTTTCTTCCATTCTGAACTCTCAGTCTCAGGACTTTGCTGCCTCTCTGCTCTGGCTGGCGTGACCTTCAGCCGCCCCATTCTTTAAAAGGGGGCTGGGAATCACTAGCAGGCCATGCCAAACACAGCAAGGCAGTCAGTTCCGTGTGTTTAAGCCTGCAGCAGCCTGGGTTGGCCTGAATGTCTTCCAAGACTGAATTCTTCATGTCTGGGTAAAGATGGAGCTTCTTGGGGTGGTTTTAATTTTTGCATCAAGTAAGCCCCAACTTTTTAAAAGCCTTTTTTCTTCTCTCTTCCTTAAACAGGCATCTAACTTGATGAACAATCCACAAGTACAGCAGCTGTAAGTATGGAGAACTTTTCTCCTTACTCGAGGTGTGTGCTCCCAGTTTAGTGTGGGTGCCCTGTTTTGTTTTGATGGTGTTTATTCCCTCTGTAAAATAACTTGTTGACTGCCTTCCAGTTAAAACTCGTGAGACCAATAAAACAGAACCAGAAGCTAAGATGCAGGATTGCTACTGGGACGTGTGCTAAGATTAGGTGTTACAGGGGCAGATGACCAGTACAGGCTTCCCCTGGTGACAAAGGGATGATAATGAATTTTAAGTAGAGGGGGTTCCAGAATGGCTCTTTCTCAACAACGACCTAGGCGTGTTGATTGGAGAGGGGGGACAGGACAAGGAGGGTGCCGGATTACTTGCAAAATTCAGATGGTTTTTCCCAGCCCTTTTGGAAAGCTCCAACTTAAAAAAAAACAACACTACATAATAATCTCTCCTTTCTTTGCAGGATGTCCGGGATGATTTCAGGCGGTAACAATCCCATGGCGGCGCAGGGAGCCGCTCCTTCCCCCAACGACCTTGCCAGCCTTATTCAAGCGTGAGTCAAATGAATGTGCCCGGGAGGGGGGTCCCCATCCTTCCCCTTGTGCTCCAGAACCTTGGGATAATAAAATGGTAATAGAAGGCAAAAACAAGTGTCGTTAACAGACTCACCAGTCACAACTTGCCAAAAAGCTGAAGAGCATGTATTCAAGAATAACGTATACAAAGTAGCTACGGTGAAAAAGTACAAAATGTAAACAATAGAGAACTGGTATGTGCTACAGTGTATAAACAACGGAGAACTACTAAATATCTAAATATAATTCAAATAAGTCTGAAGCTATTGAAGCTGATTACATGTTGGAGACTGGTGTCCAATTTTGTATTGAATTGTTACTGTCCCCAATGCATGTCAGTAAAAGTGTGAAAACTGCAGAAGCTTAAAGGGAACACCCTGATGAAGGATGAACTTTGAAACGTTGTTATCAAGCATCCGGACACCACGTCGATTTATTTGAATTATTTAGTAGTTCTCCATTGTTTATACATTGTAGCACATACCAGTGCTCTATTGTTTACATTTTGTACTTTTTCACTGTAGCTGCTTTGTATACATTATTCTCTATTACATGTTCTTCAGCTTTTTGGCAAGCTGTAACCGGTGAGTCTGTTAACTACGCTTGTTTTTGCCTTCTATAACCATTTTATTATACAATAGAGTCGTGAACAACATTGAATGCTGTCCGGAACCTCGGGAGCCACCCGTCTTCTTCGTTGTCCTCCAAGAAGGGTGGCTGCTGTCTGCCAGTTGCATTCCTGTGTCTGCCTGACATACTTCTGCCTATGTTTCACTCTCTCTCTGCCACAGAGGCCAACAGTTTGCCCAGCAAATGCAGCAGCAGAACCCCGAACTCATAGAGCAACTGCGCAGTCAGATTCGGAGTCGAACTCCCAGTGCCAGCAACGAGGAGCAGCAGGAA
>NW_015162019.1:242182-243209 GCF_001447785.1 Gekko japonicus | reverse complement strand
CACCAGGAATGAGAGAGGCAGCGGGTAAGTGGGTGAGGCCCCCAGGCGCCCCCCCCCGTAACTTAATTTGGTGTAGTGGTTAGGAGCGCGGACTCTAATCTGGGAGAACCGGGTTTGATTCCCCACTCCTCCACATGCAGCTGCTGGTGTGGCCTTGGGTCAGTTACAAGTTCCTTTGGAGCTGTTCTCTCAAGAGCAGTCCTGGAAAGAGCTCTCTCAGTCCCATCTACCTCACAGGGTGTCTGTTGTGGGGAGGGGGAGGGAAAGGAGATTGTAAGCCACTCTGAGACTCCTTCGGGCAGTGAAGGGTGGGGTATAAATCCAATTTCTTCTTCTTTTCCCCTTCCTCCTCCTCATGGAATTGATTGCGAGTGCACAGGTTGTTTCCATCTCCTCCTACTCTGCCCTCCTCGGAGCAGCAAAGGGATGGCTTCCCTTCCTAGCATGTGTGCCCTTCCAACCTGGGGCCCTGCCTTGAGGGGCTTGCTATCGAAGGCTGTGGAACAGTGGAAAGTGGTGGCAGGGAGAAACCTGTATTTGTTCCAGCTATCAGGTCCTTTAAGCAGTTTTGGTGGGTGGTGGTGGCTGAAGCTGCGTCAAAGGCTAAAAAGTGAGCTTTTTTGAGGGGAGGGGAGAAAGAGAGAGAGGCGGCATCATGCCGGTGTTTATGGGTAGAATGGGGGCAGCGAGGAGGCATTTGTGGGAGCAGCTGAGTCTGATGGAGCTGGATTGGAAGTCAGAGGCAGGGGATGGATCAACATAAGGTAGCACGGTAGTAAGGGTGGGGGGTTGAGGCCAGAGAAGGCTTTGGGGCTCAGGGCTGGGAGCTTGTGTTGGATCTGAGAGAGGTCAGGAAGCCAGAGTGCGGCTTTGAAGAGAGGTGCCACATAGAGCAATCTTCTTGAGAGCCAGTTTGGTGTAGTGGTTAAGTGTGCGGACTCTTATCTGGGAGAACTGGGTTTGATTCCCCACTCCTCCACTTGCAGCTGCTGGATGACCTTGGGCAAGCCATAGTTCTGTCAGAGCT
>NW_015162019.1:240193-241998 GCF_001447785.1 Gekko japonicus | reverse complement strand
TTTCACTTTCTGGGGAGTGACTGGTGATGTGACCCACTGGTCAAATCGTTCTTCAGGTCATTTGAAGAAGAAGAGATTGGATTGATACCCTGCCCTTCACTCGAAGTCTCAGAGTGGCTTACAAACTCCTTTCCCTTCCCCTCCCCACAACAGACACCCTGTGAGGTAGGTGGGGCTGAGAGAGTTCTTTCCAGAACTGTCCTTGAGAGAACAGCTCTGACCAGAACTATGGCTTGCCCAAGGTCATCCAGCAGCTACAAGTGGAGGAGTGGGGAATCAAACCCAGTTCTCCCAGGTAAGAGTCTGCACACTTAAGCACTACACTAAACTGGCTCTCAGTTTGGCTGCCAGTTTGGAGATTTCCTCTCCCTGCTGCGTTTCTTGACCCCGCATTTCCGTTCTATGTGCTATTTGTAAGGTGACATTCAGGCTAACTTTGCCTTGGGCCATTGGCCAGCCTGGAAAGCCAGTCGGTCAGAAAACTGAAAGAGCTCTGTCTAGCTTTTTTAAAAAAACAAAACCCTGCTGTCAGGTAGCCAAGGGAGAAGAGTTAAGCCCATCAACCTGTGTGTCTGATTTATCTTTGTTGCAGGGGTGGTCTTTGTTGGAAACCCATCCTCCGCTGGAAACACATCCTCCGCTGCAAGGGAAAATGAGGAAAAGGAAAGGAAAAAAAAAGCAACTGGAAAGCCATTTCTGCAGCTGGAAACTACCCAAGAGGGAAAAGGGGCGGGTGGGGAACCGAACGTGATACGACCTGCATGTTAGAGACAGTCTCTCGTAGCCTCCCCTTCCTCTCTTCCTCCCTCCACGCTCCACTCCCACGTGGGTTTCTCCAGAAGAGCCAGCACGCTACCAACTGCAGACCTGCATCGATCCTTCTCTGGGACTCTTGAAAACCAACCACCACTCTGGCACAGTTAAATTCCCTCTTTCGCCCAAAGAAGCACCGTTGCTTGGAAGAACACTGCACTCGGATAGAGAGCCCTTAGCCAGTCTCAAAGGTGCAGGCGACGGATTTTTAGGTTTTTACTCCTTGCGAACCCTTCCGTAACAAATAAGAGGGACTTGGGGTGTGTGCAGTATGCGTGTACTATTATTACTATTATTATTATTTTAAGAAACAGCTTGTCACCTTTTGCTGACTCTTCTTGGCACTTGTGAGCCCAGGGTGTGTTTGGGACTCTCACGCCATTTGTTCTTTCTCTCTCCGTCACCAGCGTGCAACGCAGAACAGCCAGTCGGAGGACCTCATGAAAGGATTTTGTGATCATGTGTGTTGGGGAGGGGGGCAGCCAGTCCTGGGGGTGGGGTGATAAATAGTAAAGACCGTTTTTCTGTGACTTTGAACACTGGAGCATTCTTTCCTTTTTTTCGTTGTTGTTGAAAAAAGGACTCTTGGTTGTAGTACGAGGGACTGTGTGATTAGGGATTCTTTACAAACTAATTGGAACAGGAAGGTAGGTAGGGTGAGTCGACAGCTCCCATTTAGGATTTTAAAAAGAGATTTCTCATTATTTTTGCATGCTTGTGATGGGAGGGTGGTTAGATGCAAGCTTCTGCAGAAGATGGAGAGTCACTCGGATCTTCGGCAGACCAGTTGCTTTACAACTGACAGAGGATGGTTAAATTATTTGGGACCCAGTAGGGTCCTTCAGGTCATTCTTGTGGCAGAAATGATGACTCCTGTGAAGTTGGGGGTTATGGCAAGAGCAGGGCTGGCCCTTGCTTATTCTGCACCCTAGGCAGGATCCCTTCTAGCGCCCCCCCCCCCGTAATGCCAGTAGCTCCCGCCAGTGATGGAG
>NW_015162019.1:239091-239762 GCF_001447785.1 Gekko japonicus | reverse complement strand
GCTGCGTGGCTGAGTGCTGGCACCAAGGAGAACCCCGGCGGGGAGAGAACGCTGCCCCTGTTTCCTCGCCACCAGAAGGTCACCGACCACACTGGCCTACTCAGCGCCGGCGACAACTCCATCGCCACCTGCCCGCAGACCTGTCACAGACCCCGGCCATGGGGCAAACCTAACCCCACTGCCACCTGGGTCCATCTAGCGCCACCTCCAACCCCCAAGGCGGGCGGGCGGCAGCACCACCATCTCGGGGGGCGGCTTCCTCCACCAGTGGTCAGCGGTCACCCGGTCTGGGGGGGGTTTGGTGGGGGGAGGGCGGGTGCCGTTTGGCGCCCCTAAGGGCCAGTGCACTCTAGGCAAACGCCTAGTGAGCGAGCTGGCCCTGGGGAAGAGCATACAGTCTGCCTCCTCCCCCTTCAACTCCCCTCCCTTGGAGGACTGATGAACCCATTCTCCAGCTTCACAGAGAATAAGATGAACACCAGCCTGTGGTTCTGTCACTCCCGTTTCGTCCATCTTTTCCCAAATACCAGATCTGAGCTTCCTGCCTTTATTTATCGAGAGGGCTCCTGTTCCCAAAGATCACTGGATTGGCTCAAAGAAGATCTCTGTTAGGTTTTGGGGGACCCTTGTCTCCCCCCAACTCCTAGGATCTTCCTCCTTCCTGGGGCATA
>NW_015162019.1:228678-239030 GCF_001447785.1 Gekko japonicus | reverse complement strand
CATGGATAAATGCAAATGCATTTGCAAGCTCTCTAACAATCTCTGGGAGACAGGAAAGCTTGTGTCTGCTCTGCTCTGCAGCTCTTAAAAGGGATAGAGACCCTGCCACCCGGAGAGCAGTCCGCTTAGCAAGACCACTTTTCCAAAGGGGTAGTCCGGCCCCACTTGGAGCACCTTTGCAATGGAAATGCCCCACGTCACCTTGGCCTGTGCGAGTGGCACAGACCGAAGGAACTAGAGAGAACGAGAGAGGGTTAGCCAATATAAGGGGGGGGCTAGGCTAGAAACTGGTAATGCGAGGTGCATGCAGTTAGGTATGACACGGCTGCCTTGTTAAGAAATGGTAGGAGGAAAATACCCAAAGTGGGGGCAGAGAGAGGGTGTTTTGGGCTCCCCTAGGGTAAGGCTTATGAGCAGATGGGAGTCTTCCCTGTCATGTTTTTGCAGTGTTCTCCCCCCCCCCCCCGAAATGTAGATAATAAAATTCTTTTGGTGGTTTTCTTTTTCTCTTTTTAAATTTCAGTTTTATTCAAGTAGGAGCTGCGGTGGCTCAAGTGGTTAAGGCGCTGAACTGCAGTCTGTGGAAGGTCAGTAGTTCAGCAGTTCGAGACCCGGGTGCTGCATGACGGAGTGAGCTCCCATCTCTAGTTCCAGCTCCTGCCAACCTAGCAGTTCGAAAGCAAGAAATTGCAAGTAGATAAATAGGGACCACTTCGGTGGGAAGGTAACAGCGTTCCGTGCGCCTTGGTGTTTAGTCATGCCGGCCACATGACCACGGAAATGTCTTCGGACAGCGCTGGCTCTTCGGCTTTGAAACGGAGATGAGCACCGCAACCCTAGAATCGGACTCGACTGGCTTTCAAGCAAGGGAACCTTTACCTTTATTCAAGTATAACTTTTCAATAACAAAATAATTCAGTGATAACAATTACAATCAGCAAGTGATGCACTGTATTCTTGGTGCTTGGGGGAGGGCAACAGTGGGAGGGCTTCTAGTATCTTGGCCTCACCGGTGGACCTCCTGATGGCACCTGGTGTTTTTGGCCACTGTGTGACAGAGTGTTGGACTGGATGGGCCATTGGCCTGATCCAACATTGGCTTCTCTTATGTTCTTAACTCATGTGCATCAAAGCCTTGTCATTCAAACTTATTACAGAAAGGAGGTATTTTTTAAGAACACAATCAAGATGTAGTCAAACAACAAATTCTGGTAATATGAGTTATTAGAAATTAGGCCGCCTTCTGCTAAATAGTTCACTACGGGGAACCATACCGCTTGGAATGTCTTTTGATAATTCCTTTTGATGGTTTTCTGATGTCTCTTGATCCTAGAGTGTTAGGTCAGTAAGGTCTATGGTAGGGATGGGTGGAACATGTTAGCTCTGTTAAATATAAGTTTGGTTGGGGGGGGGCACAGACTGTCTTCTTCCTCTCCAGTATTTATGGAAGCTGGTTTGATTGAGGGAATCATGTTTCTCATGAGCGATAGGCGAGGGAATGGTTAATAGGATGAGGTCAAATCACTAAGGAAACCTGCACGCTACTACTCTTCTATAGATTTTCTGTCTCCGGGAGCCAAGGTCCGCCACATAGATTTTGACTCAATTTACCTACACCAGAGGATGCTGCAGCCCAAGAGAGATCTACAGAAATGGGCTGAGGAATCCACCCTCATTTACCACAATGCTAGATGTGGGATGCGCATGCTGTCTGCAAATGGTACTAGGGCTACACTTTGCTTGGGCCATGTTCTCGTGGAGCAGGGAAGAAGCAGACCTTTCGACTTCAGGCTGCAACAGACTGCTGAGCTTTTCCTCCATACCGGAAAAAAAAAAATTATTCCCATACGTAGGAATTTAGCAATGCAGGGCAAAGAGTTGGGTCTTTCTTCCCATGTTCATTTTCTGTGTTTACGGGTTTTAGACCTAGGGGTGGTGGTATGTGACTGAGGCCTCCATTCTGAAATTCTTCTCCATGTAGAAAACAGCTTTAGCCGAGAAAGATTCTAGCCTTGCAGTCTCCTGTATGGGAGTTTTCTGTGCTTGTGTGTTAAGCACTATCAAGTCACTTCTGACTTACGGTGACCCTATGAATTAATGTCCTCCAGAATGACAAGTCGTTAACAGCCTCGCCCAGGTCTTGCGGGCTGAGGACTCTTTCCTCTTTTCCTGCTCCCCTCAACTTTTCCTGGCATGATCGTCCTTTCTTGTGACTCTTGTCTTCTCATAATGTGGGCAACGTACAATAGCCTCAGTTCAGTCATTTTAGCTTCTAGGGAGAGTTGAGGCATGATTTGATCTAGAACCCACTTGTTTGTCTTTTTGGCGGTCCGTGGCACCCATAAAACTCTCCTCCCGCACCACATTTCAAATGAATCCACTTCCTTCCTGCCAGCTCTCTTTGTTGTCCAACTTTCACACCCGTAAGACTATGGCCAGAATTATCTCGATCTTGGTCGCCAGTGTCACATTTTTACACTTAAGAATCTTTTCTGGCTTCTTCACAGCTGCTCTTCCCAGTCCCAGTCTCCTTGAGATTTCTGGTTGGCAGTTTCTTGGTTGATGATGAAGCCAAGGAACAGAAGATCTTTTAACAATTTCAATGTATTCATTGTCAGCCTTAAAGTTGTGTAATTCCTCTAGTAGTCATGACTTTTGTCTTCTTGATGTTCAGCTGTACTCTTGCTTTGGCACTTCCTGTTTTAACCCTAATCATTAGTCGTTTCTGGTTTCCTAGGGGAAGATTTTTTTTTAAATGTGAGGGAGTGGCTGTCTCCCATCTGAAGTGGCCTCTGTGGGAACAGGCCGAGTTTTGAGCTGGTGGGGGCTGCTTCATCAAGGAAAAAGGTCCCTGGCACATAGCAATGGATTTATTTATTTTATTCCATTTATATCCCGTCCTACCCTGCAAGGGGGCTCAGGGCAGCTCACAACATATAGTAAAATGATAAATGGTAATTCATAAAATCATCAGACACCAGAGGATGCTGGGAAATTCGCTGCAGGTTGGACACAGGCCTATGTCTTGCTGAAAGATGACAGGCGTCGTCAACATCGCCGGTGCTGAAGTTCCCTAGCTGCCATCTTGGAACCTGATTGGTCTGAGGCTGCCATGGTGCCTGGAGTTCTGTGGCATCTCTTTAGGGGCCGGCAGTGCTCTCTCTCCCCCTGTATAGGAGGCGGAGCAGACTCGGGTTTAACTGTTTCTGCAAGAGAGGCCAGAGTCCTGCTAGGCTGCTGTGGGACTGGCTTATACAGTTCAGTCGTAGAGAGGGCAAGCCGGGTCCATGGCTTTGCTTGGGCTGCTGCTGTCACTTTGTGTTCCTGCTTTCCTGCCTCCATCAAAGAGTTGCGCTGTCCTTAATCATCCAGGTCTGCAGAACAGCTGCAGGTTGCAATCTTAATGGCATTTTCCTGGGATTAAACCCCATTTAATAACAGGGATTACTGGAAGGGGGGGAGACGACTGGCCCATTGTTATGGAGTCTTCCTCAATCTACTTAATGCACAGTTGGCTGTACAAAGAAGAATATGATTATGTCTAGCTGAGGTTCGTGCTCCTACAATGGCTGCTTTGACCAGAGGGAGCCTGAGTTTGCTCATTTGCACAGCTGCCTTCATTTGATATAAACTATCTTGAGTTTAGAGGCATAGAGCCTTTTAGCAGGATCAGACCATCTAGGAGGGTTTGATTTTTCCAAGACCAAGTTCAGATTATCACTATTTGTGTAACTTACTTAGCATCGCTGTTGTAGATGTACGTGGTACTGTTACGGGAAATACCCATAACAAGCCCCCAAAGGGTATTTATTAATCTTTACCCCAAATTTTTCTTATGCACTTGTGTCTTAGAATCATAGAATCACAGAGTTGGAAGGGACCTCTAGGGTCATCTAGTCCAACCCTCCGCACAATGCAGAAAATTCACAAATACCTCTTATCTTGATGCACTTGGACCTCCAGACAATTCCATCGGATACGTAAGAAGGTGTCGCCCCACAAACACTGAATTCACTCCCTACACCCATTGCCACTTGGCCCGCCGGAGCCTCTTCTCTTGCGCCTGCTGTTCCCAGACGGCTGCCATTAGCAGCTACACCACTGCTCTGTCGAGTTCGGCGGACGCCCTTTCAAGATACACAGCGGTAGGGGGAAAGCGCTTGGGAAAGGGCGGCTCCTCCCGGTTTTGAAGGAGGGCCCAAATCGGGAAGAGGGACACTAGCCGCTCGGACAGCCAATGAGCGTTTCCATGGCGTCACTGACAACCAATGAGTGGCCGGGGTGCAACCACAGCAGGAGAAGGGAAGCCGTTGCCAAGGAAGGAGAGGAAGGAAAGGGAAGGAGAAGCTGCGAGTGAGGTGAGGGCGCCTTAAAAAAAAAAAAAAAGTGGGTGGGTTGTAAGGGGGGGGTATGTGGGGAGAATATACCTGAGCGAGGGAAAGGTCTTGGGGGGTGGGGCTTTGAAAGTATAATTTATTTTATGCTTCTTACTGTACAGCGCCGAGCACAAGACCCGATAATGCCCTAGCGGGTTTAAAATAGCCAGGAACGAGTTCTGCGGGCGAGATTCAGTGCCCACCAGCGATGGTGGCTGCTATAAAATGAGCAAAGATTTGCAACGGAGAAAACATATACTTTGCGCCAAACTCTAGTGATTCGCACCCTTAATTCTGAAAAGGGATGCAATAATAATATTAAGGCCTTAATAGGAACAGGGAACAGCTCTTGGGGGGTGAGGATACCAGAACGTGGGGTCTGGAAGACGGGGTCATATGACAGGAACTGTCCTGTTTTGAAGGAAGTAGTAGAAGTGCTTACTTATATCGACCCATCAGATGCTTTTTTGAGTTGGCTTTAGTGTGTGTGTATCTCTGTATATATATTTGAGGTGACAGTCATGCTGCAATAAATCTATTGATGTTTTCAGGTGCCCTCAGATGCGCTCTGTCTCCATTTGGGTGTGTTCTTGTAGAAACTGAAGCGCAGGCAAATCCTCAGAGATTGGGAGTCTCTGCAAGCTTGGAGCAGAAAGTGACTGTTCTCTTGATGCATGTTGCTTGTTTGCCCCTTGGCAGCTGAACTCCTGTCAATACTTGGCCAAGTGGGTCTTACGAACCCTTTTGACCTGGCTTAGAAAAATCATTCCCCTGCTTCCCTGTTCTCCTCGCTCTGCTCGGGTTCTTAGAAGAACACGGGAAAACATACATTTTCTGAGTAACAGCTGATTGGACCTGCACATATATGTATCTGTGTGTGTATTTTGCCATCAAGCTGCAGCCAACTTGTGAAAACCACACAGGGTTTTCAAGGTCAGAGGTCGTTTGCCATTGCCTGTCTCTACATAGCAACCCTGCACTTCCTTGGTGGTCTCCCATCCAAGTACTAACTAGGGCCGACCCGGCTTAGCGTCGTGAGATCCGGCTAGCCTGTGCCATCCTTTTTATTTAGAAAAAATAGGCTGTCTCTCTGGGGAGCCTACCGGAGGTGGCTTACAAAATGAAGCATAATGAAGTGTGAAAAGTGATCAACCAAAACCCAGCACTAAAAGCCCAGGCAGAGCATAGAAACACTGCACAGCTTAAAACGGATGTTAATAGTTTCCAGGCTAAAATAGCAGTGTTAAAATGGTTCAGGTTGGGTAGCCATGTTGGTCAGAAGCAGCAGAACAAAGTTGAGTCAAGTGGCACCTTTGAGACCAGCAGAGTTTTATTCAAAGGGTTAGCTTTCGGGTGCAAGAGTCACTTGTTTTGTATGAAGAAATGTGTTTTCCATACAAAACTTACACTTTGAATAAGACGTTGTTGGTCTCAAAGGTGCCACTTGACTCAGACTTTGTTCTGTTAAAACGATGTTTTGCATTGTGCATAAACAAGGGTTTCTCTTGCTGTACTCAATTGCCTTGATAATAACAACAAATAATATTTATTGTCCATTTTCTGTAATGCGTAGTCCCAAGATGTGCTACTGCTCCATTCAAACAAAATGAAAAGAGAATAAACGTAGGGGGGCGTAACTCAGTTTCTAAGCCTCCCAACAGCTTTGTGTATCTTCTGATACACAAAGGTCTTACCATTAGCCAAAAGAGCCACATTTGCTTCTGTGCCTAGCATGAGACTCTCAAAAGGACAGTCACTTACAAATGCCCCAAGTCTGATGGAGCCCTATGTATGCTGAAGAATGGTCAAATAAAAATCCGAGAGATACATCTTGGGAATTTTTGTGGAAAAATGCGATGAAGATATCAATGTGTAATAACTTAAAAGAAATCTGTTATAAGATGATGTATAGATGGTATATGACACCAAAAAAGATTGATAACCTGAATAGTAATTTGTCAAACAAATGTTGGAAGTGTAAAAAGGTAGAGGGCTCGTTTTGTCATATGTGGTGGACTTGTGAAAAAGCAAAAATATTTTTGACTGAAACACATGCTGAAATGGAAAAAATTGTGAAATGTAAATTTAAGAAAGAACCTGAAATTTTACTTTTGGGACTTAAAATGGAAGAAGTCAACATGGCAAAAAGGACATTGATGTGGTATATGATTACAACGGCCAGAATGACTTATGCTCAATGTTGGAATCAGGATAAAGTGCCTGAAGTTGGAGACTGGATTAAAAAATTACTTTTTATGGTTGAAATGGACAAATTGACAAGGAAACTTAACAATTTGGAAGCAGAGGACTTTTTTGCAGACTGGAAAGATTTGAAAGACTATTTGGAAAAGAATTGGGATGTAAGGGATGGCTTATTTAGCCTTGACAATTATTGAAAGTTAAGAGATATTAAAAAATAGAATAAGAGGTAAAACCAAAATAGGGAAGGGTAAGTTACTCTTCGGCTTTAAAACGGAGATGAGCACCGCAACCCCAGAGTCGGATTCGACTGGCTTTCGAGCAAGGGAACCTTTACCTTTTAAGTTACCTATAGATATATGTAATGAAAATGAGATGAAGAAGATTTAAGAACTGTGCAGGAGGTTGGAGCACTGTGGGAAGCCGAACTGGGGGGGGGGAATGGAGGAGGGTAGGATGTATTGGTATAAACGTTTGTGATCTATATTTGACTATGTTTATTATATCCTAATAAAATGTTTTTTAAAAATAATAAAAATCCGAGAGACTGTTGGGTCTCCTGTCCCACTACTGTCTACACCACTCTCGATATGTGGCAAAACAGGAGGCCCAAACCTCAGTGGTAAAGCTCCTGCTTTGCATGCAGAAAGTCCCAGGTTCAGTCCAAGGCATCTCCAGGTAAAGGTGTTGGGGAGGATCATTCTCTGGCTGCAGTGCTGCAGAGTTGCTACCTGTTAGGTCTGGGATACATTGAGCTGGACCACGAGTCTCTCTAAGGCATCCTTGTGTGTTGATGAGGGATACCTGAAACCAGGGCTATTTTTGGACAGGAACGCACAGGAACGGCGTTTCAGCTGGCTCTTGAGTTGGCCACGCCCAGCAGGAACTCATTAGCATAATAGGCCACACCCAACAGCAGAAATGACTGGCTACATTAGGGGTGTGTGGCCTAACATGCAAAGAAGTTCCTGCTACAAAAAAGCCGAGGGTTTTGACAACAGAGTAAACAGAATAAGAAGCAAAAGGTGACTGTGGTAGCATGGGGGTGTGGTCTAATATGCTAATGAGATGTGGTATCAGGGGTGTGGCTTAATATGCTGAGTTTCTTCTGTTGGCTGTGGCCTATTATGCTAATGAGTTCCTGCTGGGCTTTTTCTACAAAAAAAGTCCTGCCTGAAACAGTTTTTTTTTTTTTTAGTCTTTCCTAGATCCCCATGGGTTTCTACAGACACCAGCCATTCGGACTCCCAAGATCTTAAGGAATCCCATGGACTGAAGAACACCCAAGTCAGTCCTTCTGCGGCTCCCTCCTGCAGCACAGCAAAGATGAAGGTGCTCCTGGCTAAGGTGCTCTGTCTCTTGGGGGTGTTTGTGCTCATGCTGGGCGGCTCCCTCCTGCCGGTGAAGATCATCGAGGCCGACTATGAGAAGGCTCATAGCTCCAAGAGGGTCCTCGCCCTTTGTAACTCCTTTGGAGGGGGCGTCTTCCTGGCTACCTGTTTTAACGCCCTGCTTCCTGCTGTCCGAGAAAAGGTAGGCTGGGGGTGGGAGTGGAATCTGGCCGGCTGTTCCCTAAGCAGAAGCAAGTGGTTTGGCATCAAAAAGCGTAGGGAAACGGGACAGGGTATGCTCTCAGCTGCGTGGGCTGAGGTGGTGACAGCCGCTAAAAGGTGGCGGAGACAGTTTCATGGAGGAGGGGTCTCACTTGGTTTATTAGTCATGATGGCTAAATGGAACCTCCATGTGCAGAGGCTATCTACCAGACTATGGGGGCAAGGAGTGGCCATTGTGCACTGCTTGGGGCTTCTGTGACTGATGAGGTTTGGCTTGACAGGTCAGGCCCAGCTTGTCCCCTTTTTCCTCCTGGTTTGGCACTGCTGCTTCTGTGGGCAGGAGATGTCCACACGACTGGCCACAGAGAAGACTGTCAGTGTGCAAGATAGCCAGCTCCTCCCACCTGTACCCGAGTGGCTTTCTGGTTGGGTCTTCCCAGTCTCCCTTCCCTGACCCTTTTCTGCAGCCTGGCCAGTTGCTCACATGAGGAGGGTCTTCAGGTCAAAACCAGAACCTCTGGGTGAGAAGTTTATTAAAGTCGCTCACATGGGACCGTTTGCTATAGCTTGTGCCTCTCAGCCATAGTGAATTATTTATTTACTTAGTTAATGTATACCCCGCCCTCCCCGTGAGTGGGCTCAGGGCGGCTTACATAATTGGTCTGTAAATGACCATTCATTCACATAAAAACAGTTTAAAATTAAATTACAACAAAATAAGAATCTCATAAAGTGCTAGTGAGATGTTTTCCAAAGGAAGTCTCCTTGCTATGAAAATAACACAATAGCACCACTGAGTGGTGATTTAAAAGCATTACACAGTTGCAGTAATGAAGGGCAGAAGGAAAGCAGAGGCACCTCTGAGCAGCAGCCCCCACCTGACCTAGATAAGGTGCCAGAGAAAACCAGCCAAGATGTTTGGATGGTGCCGACTCACATGTTAAATGTCAAGCAAAACATACTGATTCTTTTTTTTTTTAAGTGTTTTAGGATTAGATGCGTGCCATAAGGATGCCTCTCAGTCAACATAATAACATGTACGAAACTAGAACAGCTAACTTGTGAGTATGTTGTAAGGACAAACCAGAACTGTTCTCAAACCTTCTCCAGCTTCTAATACCAGGGGCGTGACGCAGAGACAGGCAATGGCAAACCACCTCTGAAATGTCTCCTGCCTTAAAAACTAGTCTAGCTCACCACCTAGTGGTGCATAATGCCAAAAGAACTAGAACTTCTGACTGCCAGACAATCTTAAGATCTCCTGGCTATACTACACACACTGCCATACATACAATAATAATTATTATTATTAGTGGGATACTTATTGGCAAGGGGCCATGGCTCAGCCGCAGAGCACCTCCTTTGCACGTAGGACACCCTGGTTCCATCCACAGCATCTCCTGCTCAAAGGTCCCAGGCAGCAGACGCCTGGAAAGGCCTCTTTTAACCAGAGGCTTCAGGGAGCTTCCATCAGTTGCACAACAAAAGCAGAGGGAAAAACTCTTCAGCTGTGGCTGTTCTGCTTTTGGCCAGAAGGGGTCACAGCTCTGAGTACCTTCCTGAAAATTTCGGCGGGGGGTCCCGCCCCCCCCCCCCCCCCCACATTTCCAATTTAAAGCGCAGGCAGCCGGTGCTAGGAAAGACCTTCCTCTGGCCAAGACCCTGCCAGACATAGCAGCAGGCTAGACAGACCAGTGGGTTAACTTGGTAGAAGGCAGCTTTGTATGTTTCAGAAAGGCCTATGGCTCAGTGGTAGAGCTGATTCAATAGAAGGCAGCTTCATGTGTCTCCCGGCTAAAAAGGAATGATCTTAGATTGGTAGTAGGCAAGAGGCAGAGTGGAGAAGGTGCAGCCCCCTTCCTTGTACGTAGTTATTCCTTTATTTACTTTGCGTGTACCCCAGGTTTCTTGCCAGTGGAGACCCAAAGTGGCTTAAGTCGTTTTTATTTATTTTTACTTATTTAATTAAAACACTTACTAGCCGCCTTTCTACCTTACAGAACCCAAGGCAGCTTACAATCGTAAACAAAACAATAACCATAAAAATACATGAAGCCCACAATCCAAAGTCACCATTTAAGGCAGCCAATAAATAGAAGAACTAAGTGAATTAAGTGCTGTCCTAAATAAAACCGTTTTAAGAACATAAGAGAAGCCAATGTTGGATCAGGCCAATGGCCCATCCAGTCCGTCACACAGTGGCCAGAAATACCAGGTGCCATCA
>NW_015162019.1:215242-228644 GCF_001447785.1 Gekko japonicus | reverse complement strand
CTCCCTCCCCAGCACCAAGAATACAGTGCGTCACTTGCCCCAGACTGAGAGTTCCTGTCTATACCTTGTGGCTAACAGGCACTGATGGACCTCTGCTCCATATGTTTATCCAATCCCCTCTTGAAGCTGTCCATGCTTGTAGCTGCCACCACCTCCTGTCTTCAGCTGCCTCCCAAAGAGTGAAAGGGGGGGGAGGCAGGTGGACCCTATCATGGTGGGGCTGTCCCTGAAAAGGCCCACTCTTGTGTACCCACCAGATGAGCTTCTTTGACTGACGGGGGACGGTCAGGAGGGCTTTTCCCGGTGATCTTAATTCCTGGGCAGGAACAAGTGGGAGAGAAGACGGCCCTTCAGGGATTCTCGCCCCAAGCCACGTAGGGCTTTAAAATACCAAACCGGCGCCTTGAATTGGGTTCGGGAACAGATCGGTAGCCAGGATGATTGCTGTAATATTTTTGTCTCTGAAGGCTGGAGGGGCTTCTAAAGGGAAGCTTTAGGTTTCAGGAACCATGTCGGAGAAGAACAGTTCCATCGGAAGGAGGGCTCAGCCCATTGACTTCTGTCAGTTTAAAGGGGCGTGACTCTGCTGAAGGTTGCCCTGCAAGAAGGCTGGAGTCAAACCGAAAGGTCCGTCAGAACCCCCAAAGCAGGACTAGATGGAAACAATATGCCTAACCCTGCTGGCTGGCCTTGTTCTAGGCAGAGCTTGCCTTCCTCGTGGTCACAGCCACAGCGAGACCCATTTTCCTTGAACGAATCCCGCCTTGCCCTTTGTCCAGAGCAGGGGTGGTCAAGCTTGCTTAACGTGAGAGCCACATAGAATAAACGTCAGGTGCTTGAGAGCCGCAAGACATGAACAAATATTACATGTTTTTACTGGGAAATATGTAAATTTGCTTTTTATTAACATTAAGTGAGACTGCCAGAAATAAGAACAAAAGCGGTAAAAGCAGATATTGATAATGATATTTATTTGTCCAATGATATTTGTTTGCTAATGATATTTAGGTTCCCCAGCCGCCCTGCCGGGAGCCGCACAACACGTGTGAAAGAGCCGCACGCGGCTCCCGAGCCACGGTTTGGCCACCCCTGCTCTAGAGGGCAGTGCATTCCCCAGTCCCTGCGTGACAAAATCGTTTCTTTCCCTCGCTCTTGACCCCAGTCAGTGGCAAAGATAGATTCCGAGTTGATTTTTGTTTTGAGGGAGGAAATGATGTCGCAGCTTTTGAATTCCTCGGCCTCTGGCATCTCTTGTGCCTCAGTCGTCCCAGCTGCTCAGGGAAGACGCTCCCTCGCACTGCTCTGCTGCGCTTCTCTTTTCTGCCACACTCTCCCTAGCCTCGTCACGTCCCTCTCGAGACAAAATGGCACACGGGGGTCCAAATCCAGACACACCGTGGAACATTCCTCCACTTCTGCATAGTGCATTGCAGAGATCAGATGCATTCTAGCACAGGGTGCGGGGAAAGAATAGCCAACAGGGCAGCGTGACATCAGGGGAGCGGCGGAGTGCATGGGCAGGATAGGCCAGGCCAGGGGGCCCCTCTTCCTTTTGTGTCCCTGGGAGCCAATGGGAGATGCCCTGGTTACAACAGGGCAGCGTGACATCAGGGGAGCAGTGGGGTACATGGGCAGGGATGGCCAGGGGGGCCTCTTCCTTTTGTGTCCCTGGTTAGGGGGGTTTGTCTGGGCTTGTGTCTGAAATCCACATTTGCCCCCGAAAACCTTACAGCGCGACCTTGGGACGGCCCCTACCCTACCTCACGGGGTTCTCATGAGGGTAAAACGGAAGAAAGGAGACAACAGCGTGGGCCAGTGGGACCGCCTTGTGGGAAGGGCAGGCTAGAAATGTAATACAGAGGTGAAGATCTTGCTTTTGTAGGCTTACCGGGTGAGCTGTTGTGGGGAACTGGCTGCTGGACTGCATGGTCCGATCCGGGAAAGCCGTTGAACCCAACAAGCTGCCTCACTGAATCGGACCCTTGGTCCATCCAAGTCAGTATTGTGTCCTCAGACTGGCAGTAGCTCTCCAGGGTCTCAGGCAGAGGTCTTTCATGTCACCTACTGCCAGTTCCCTTTCCCTGGAGATGCCGGGGATTGAACCTGGGACCTTCTACATGCCAAGCAGACGCTCTGCCACTGAGCCACAGCCCCTCCCATAATTGTGTTCTTAAAAGGGACCTGGACTGTGCCAGGAGAGGAAGCGTTCTGTGGGCAAAGGGCTGGCTTCTGACCTTTCAACGCAGGCACAGCAAGGGGGGAAACTCGGCTCTTGAAAAGCGGTGGGAAGTCGAGGGTGCCGAGGACAGACTCTGTTACAGCATCGTGACCTGGCATCTTTCCCTTCCTTGTCTTCCCAGCTCCAAGAAGTCCTGACGGCCGGGGGCGTGACCACAGACTACCCCCTGGCGGAAACCATCATGCTGATGGGCTTCTTCCTGACGGTCTTTTTGGAGCAGCTGATCCTGACTTTCCGGAAGGAGAAGCCGTCCTTCATCGACCTGGAGACCTTCAACGCCGGCTCGGACGTGGGCAGCGACTCCGAGTATGAGAGCCCTTTCATTGAGTCGTCCTGGGGGCGGCACCACCCCGGAGAGCACAGCCACCACTCCCACGGCCACGGCCTGAACGTCCAGGAGCTGTCCCGGTCTAGCCCGCTGCGCCTCTTCAGCCTGGTCTTCGCCCTATCGGCTCACTCCATCTTCGAGGGCCTGGCCCTGGGTCTCCAGGAGGAAGGCGACAAAGTGGTCAGCCTCTTCCTGGGCGTGGCCATCCACGAGACGCTCGTGGCGGTGGCCCTGGGCATCAACATGGCCAAGACCGCCCTGACGATGAAGGATGCGGCCAAGCTGGCCATCATCGTCAGCTTGATGATCCCGGTGGGTATCGGGATCGGCGTGGGCATCGAAAGCGCCCAGAACGTGGCCAGCAGCGTGGCCTCGGTGCTCCTGCAGGGCATCGCGGCCGGCACCTTCCTTTTCGTCACTTTCTTTGAGATCCTGGGCAAGGAACTCGAAGACAAGAGCGACCGTCTGCTCAAAGTCCTCTTCCTGGTCCTGGGGTACACGGCTTTAGCGGGGCTCGTCTTCTTCAAGTGGTGAAGCCACCTGCCGCCCCCCTTCCCCACCTTTGCCCTGCGGCTGGACGGGAAACGGGACCCTGTTCCGGAGGACAGTGACATGCAAATCCAGGTGGAACTAGAGACGGAGGAGGAACCGTCGTGGGGCAGGCCCCTGTGGTCCACCCGAGGGTCCTTCCCCCCACTGGCCTGGTGTTGTTGGGGCACTTGCTGAGACGATTGGAAGCCGTGGGTCCGTGGGGCCACCTCTAACGGCCTCAGGGAGACATTTGCAGCCGGACTGATTGCGTCGCTTCCCGCCATCCAGACGGGAGAATACCTGAAACAATTCAATCCAGTAATTTATTACAGCAAAAGCCAGTAAAACGAATACCTGAAACAAAACGACCCCGCGGGCAGGGTTGACACATCCCAGATTAAACCGCCAGTGTTGCACTCCTCGCTTGCCTCGTCACCCTCTGTCCTGTCTTTAAAGAGGAGAGGCACCTTAAATCCTTTTCCGGGACCAGTGAACCCGAGGCCGTTCCCCTCCATTTCCATCTGGGCTTTTATTGCTCACAGGCACCGACCCGGTTCTGGCTTTTGGACGCGAGAAACGTTTTCCTGAAAGAAGCATGGGACCATTTGGACCTTCCCCTGCCCCACTTTGATGTAGGCGGCACTTAGACAAGGGCCTTATGGACTGTGTGCCCTTCCCCCGCCTTGCAGCCCTCACTGTGCCAAGCCGACCCTTCAAAGCTGTCGCACTTCCCAGCCCTCGGACATTTCGCTGGCATGGCCAGGCATTGGTAGAGTGCAGAGCACTTCTAGGCTGGGCCCCAGTCCTTGGATGGTACAAAAATGGCTCGTTTGGCTGGCGGGGGGTGGGTGGGCATTGGCTCCCCCCGGTGACACTGAACAATGGGTGTTCCTATACCTATCCACTTGCTTATGCTAAGGAGAGATCTGGGACCTGAAAGTGTGCTTTTGTTGCAGTGCCAAGTGAGGCTTTTGCTGCTGCAGCTGGAGGGCTGGGGGCGTGTTTCCTGGAGGCAAAGCTGACCCCCCCCCGAGCGGAATTCACGGTGTCCTCCCAAGATGGCTTCGCTCTGAAGATTGTATCCAGAGATCCCCCGTACAAAGCACCCCGCAGAACTCTCTTCGAACGCAACTCTCTTAGAACATCGTTCTGCTCTGCTGGTCTGATTTCTTCCCAATCTGGGACTTCCTTCTTTCGGCCATGGAGAGTGAGAAAGCAAGAGAGGGGGGCAATGCCAGGCGTCGGAGGTTGCAGCGTTAGTCCCTTGTTTCTGCAGAGGTCAACATCACCTGAAGACTTCTTGGGTCGTTAGGGGTTCTGCCTCCTTTCTAATTCTGCACGGCTGCCTTGCTGTAAATCCGTCACAGGCAAGCAAAGAGCGGATAGCAGCTCTCCTCAGCATTCTCCGCTTCTGCTGCTTGCTGATGCAGGCCCCGGGGGAGAACCAGATGGGAGCAGGGCCAAAGTGCGACTCCCACAGCATCTGCGCCATCTAACCCGTGACGGGTTCCAGCTCCGGGAAAACGGCTGTGGAAACCCCAGATAATGCATGTTTTCTTTGGAGAAACAGAAGTGGGAGGTGGGCGTGCATCCGTGCGTGCGTGTGTAGCTTGGCTCCGAAAAACAAGCCGCGAGGCCGTCACAGAAATAAGCCGAGAGCATTGCCTGTGAGTCCCAAATGCTGGGAACCGGCTGGCTGATCCTCCTCATCTCTGCTGGGTGTTTTTTTTTTTTTAAGTTAACTGCCAAATTAGTCAGAGATGCGTAATCAGAGGGATGAGCTCTTCTGTTGTCGAGCAGTTGGGGGATGCAAGCTGCCAAGCTTAAACCGGGGTCTCCCTTCCCCCAGACTTTCCTCACAGAACACAGGAAAAGGCTAACTGACAAGTAATCTCCAGTGTTCTTAAAGGTTCTCGTGCATCCCTAAACAACAGCCAGTGCTTCCCGCTGGGCATTTTCCCTTCTCTTAGCCTGTTCCAGGGAAAGATAGGCCAGTAACCCAGGGGGTGATGCTTGGCTGGTTCTGTTACCTCTCCGGGGTCTTCGGTAGTAGCTCCATGGGTGTTCGCAAGCTTCTCCACCTGCTCTTCTGAAAGAAAATCTTTATTCCCCCCCCCCTTTTTTTTAAATTGTGACTCCGATTGTGGCTGCCGTCAGGAAATCCCCTTATCGGTTCCCGATGTTTCCTTCCTTTTCAACATCTGTAGATTTGTCCTCCTCTGGCAAAGTGAGCATCTCGGGGCAGTGTGCCCTATGAATAATCGAGATGAATGTGCACTTGGGAGCCCAGGATCGGCATCAGCTCTTGGGTGGAATTTCTAAGTGCCGCAAAAGGGTCCCCTGCTCTGTGTAAACTTTGTAGTGCTAAGGCAGGAGTTCGGGGGAAGATGGCAGGAAACCATCCATGGGGGTGTTTAATGTTCCTTCTGTATGCAGACTCCCTTCTCCTCAACCCCCCCCCCCTCAGTATTTGCCTCATTGTTGGTAGAACAAGGCCAGGGGGAATCAGTGAGTGAGGAAAGAGCTTAGCCCGCTGTCCCCCGGAAACACTTGGTCCCTGTATTGCAGACAGATGTGTTTTCTGGCCGAGGGCACAGTTCTGCTCTTTGTCTTTGCCTAATGAGACCTGCCAGTGAGATTCCTTCCGACAGGGCAGCAAAGATCTAAGCAGCCGGAGAAAGCCCAACAGAGGCCTCCTCGTGCCCGATAAAGAGTTCAGTGTAACTTGGAAACTTGCATCGTCTTTACCATTTCGTCCTCCATGTGCCCATCCCGGTGGCCCCGGCACAGCAGGTGGCCTCTTGGCCTCTGAACCAAGACAAGACGGGACCAGCGCCTTCTCTTAAGAGAGCCTGTGATTTCTCAGCCTCAGCAGCTGCATCCACAATCTGCATTCTATTCTATTCTTCCCCTTTTGCTTCTGGTTACAAACCACAGTGTCATAGGTACCTCTGGGAGAAAAGGGGGGGGGACACGCAGAGGACTGTTGCATCAGCTAAATTTCGGGAAAATATTCCCTGTGCTTGCAGGTTGTCTTGGAGCCAGACCTGTACCTTTGAAATTAAAACCAGCTCCTTTCCTACTTGTTTAAATTGAGCATGGGGAACCTGTGTGTGTGATTGTATGTTATTTATTACATTCTTGGTTTGGGGTAGACCTTTTTTTTTTTTTGACACCATACGGATCAAAGATACTCTGTTGTGCTAGAAGCTGGCCAGCATTTTGGTCAGCAGTATTTAAATAAAGCTCCTTTTTTTAAAAAAAACAACAACCACCACCACCATTTCTTGGCAGCTTGTTTGATCGCGGGGGGAGAGAAAAGTGCAAGTGAAACCAGCCTGCATTCCAGGCCCAGGTCCGTCAGGGAGAATACTAAACAGAGCGGGTCTGAATCCTGAGCCGGTAATGCAGCCAGCGGGGCCTTCCAAAGGAAGGAGGTTCCGGATTAGTGCGTCGCTTTATTTAATTATACATCAGGTTTCTACTCCCTGCTTTCCTCCTTAATGCTGGGATGCTCCCCAGTCCTTTAGAGAAGGTGGTGGCAGCAACAGAGCTGATGAATTCACTTAAGATTGCCCTCTTGGGTATCCTTTTTAAAAAATTCTGTCCCTTTACAGAAGGTTCCGGATTAGTATGTCGCTTTATTTAATTATACATCAGGTTTCTACTCCCTGCTTTCCTCTTTAATGCTGGGATGCTCCCCAGTCCTTTAGAGAAGGTGGTGGCAGCAACAGAGCTGATGAATCCACTTAAGATTGCCGTCTTGGGTTTCCTTTTTTAAAAATTCTGTCCCAACAGAGATGGAATTTTAGGCACTGACCAAGAATGCGAGCTAGGTGGGCCGATGGCCTGATCCGGCCAAGAGCACATTCCTCTGTCTCCAGGCCCTCTCTCGAGTGTGGATCCTGTCCCTGACAGAGGTCTACTCCAGGCGGCAGAGCACTTCTGAATGGCAGCGGGCACCTTTGCTCTCCCTGGTTGCCCAGCACAGTTAACGATATCCCCTGGGGTGTGAGGTGCTGAGATAAACAAGCCGCGCTGCCTTGTATGCCCAGCCACCTTCGCCAGCCTATCCTGCCGCCTTTGATCAGCCTTCGTTTGATGGGGGGGGAGGGGGTGCACGGAGTCCTGCGAGTAGAGCCGCACGACGCCCTGTCCTGAGCAGCATGCCTCAATGGCAGACGTGCGTCTGGCCCGCGTGATAAGTTGCCAAGCCCCCCCCCCCCCCCCCCCCGGCAATCATCGCCATCCATGCTGCTTTCTGGCAGCTCTATTAATAACCACCCTAGATATTAATTTGCCGGATGAGTCATCCCGCCTGCGGCCACGCACAAGGAATTCTCCCAAGAAGCAAGGCAAGCCCCGTTCCCGAGAGACCCTCTGAACGCCCAGGGAGGGAGCCAGAACTTGCTTCCGGCAGTCCTTGCGGGTGACAGCAGAGTTGACCGTTTGTATTAGACACACCGAGGAAAAACCTTTGTCAAGCGGGGGGAGGGGAATTCTGATGGGGGGCAGGGCGTCAAAACTGATCCCAATGAGTTTCTTTTTGCTCCTGGAGGTTTGCGACATTGGGGGGGCCAGGAGAGGATTTCCCTTGAGTGACAAGTCTGGCAATGACTAGAGTCGATAATCCCCCCTCCCTTGTGAAATACAGCTCGGCTCCCCGAACTGAGTCCCTCGGAGCTTTGCCTGCTCAGCGGGCAGCTGTGAGGCATGGGCGCCTTCTGTGGGGCAGGATCACAGAGCCCCTATAGTGACAGAGACCCTAAAACCCAGCCCGTGTTTTGAGTGGAGCCCCCTAGCCACTGGAGACGGGCAACAGCTCTGCATCCCACCCAGATTGCCCTTCTGTTTGGTGTAGTAGTTAGGGGCACAGACTGTAATCTGGGAGGACCGGGTTTGATTCCCCACTCCTCCACTTGCAGCTGCTGGTGTGACCTTGGGTCAGTCACAAGTTCTCTCAGAGCTGTTCTCTCAGGAGCAGTCCTCGAAAGAACTCTCTCAGCCCCACCTACCTCACAGGGCGTCTGTTGTGGGGAGGGGAAGGGAAAGGAGATTGCAGGCCACTCTTGAGACTCCTTTGGGTAGTGAAGGGTAGGGTATAAATCCAATCTCCTCTTCTTCACTCCTCCTCTGCCACTAGGGATGCCGGCCTCCAGGTGGGACCTGGGGATCTCTGGAATTACATTTCATCTCCAGTCTACAGAGATCTGTCCCCTTGGAGAAAACGGATGCTTTGGTGGGTGGACTCTGTGATGATGTACCTCACTGAGGTCCCTGTTATTCCCCCGTCTCCATCCCCAAATCTCCCAAGAGTTTCCCAACCTGGATCTGGCAACCCCACCTGCCACAACAGTGCATGATTTTTTTTCTCCTTTTGCCTTTTCCAGAATCACAAATGTTTTTTGGGTGCCCCCCCCCCCCCCCCAGGCTTCTTTTTAAAGCTTGGCAGAGTCAGGTGCTTGCCCTGAATTCGTGTATTACAGGAGGCAGAGAAAAAGCCCTTCCAATTCCTCCTGTGCCTGCCGTGTGTGGGGTTTTACACCTCCAATAGCGGAGTTCCCTGTCCAGGCCTTAAACCCTTTAATCTGATAAATCGGTAATCCCCCCAGATGGAATTGCCCGGTTTATGCCGCTACGTTTTAGACACTGGGGAGCAGAGGAGGGCCTCTTGGAAAAGGGGGAGGTTGGTGCCTACAGACACAGCCCTCCCCCTTTTCCAGCCTCTTATCCAATATGTAGCAGCAGCACACAGCTCAGCTAATGATGTGCTATATCCAGGCTAGATTCATTGCTCTTTCCGGTCCCACCTTCTGACCATCCAGGAAAACTGCCTAACACAAGGGCAAAGCTTTGCAAGCATGAAGGACTAGTTTCCACTGAAGAACAGTCCGTGTCCTCCACCAGATGGTTTTCTGAACGACCTTGTGGCGAGAGCTGTGGCATGCTCATGTATCGGGAGAATTCTTACCCACCCCAGCGTTGTTACCAAAATTCTCTGCCACTTCTTCAAACTGATTCCCTGAATAATCCCCCCCTCACTGAAGAGCTTGCTGTCTGGAAATGCCGGATGAGTGTGGGTGGAACTGATTGCCACAGGATTGCCAGGTGGGTAAGATTCCCCCCCCCTCCAGTTTTGCATACAGAACCATACGTGGATGGCAAACAGGCAGAGATTTGCATTTGGACCCATATTTTTTTCCTAGAAGGACCGTATGCATCTGGTACAATCCATGACATGCCAACTTGTAACGACTAACGAAATCACCCAGATGGTCGGGAGGAACCAGATGCTATGTGAACAGTGCTAGGATCCATATTCATAGTTTAATATACTTGTACTTCACTTAACCAGACATCCAAAGTGGCATATAACATCATGGCCAATGTTTGAAAATCCAGGATATTTTGCCACTCTCTCCTGCGTTTGGCATTTGACTGGCCCCCAGATGAGAAACCCAGAATTCCTGGATGGAGGTGAAGCCAATAGAAGGCTATTTACATATCCTTCTTAGGTCTGCTGTGAGATTTTTATAGCCTTCCCTTCTTCCAGTTTGCCCTAACAACAGCCCTGTGAGGTAGGTTAGGCAGCAAGTGACTGGCTGAAGGTCACCCTTAGGAGCTTTGTGGCTGAGGAGGGATTTGAACCTGGGTCCCCCAAGTAGTAGCCCAAAACTCTTTTAACTATTGCACCAGACTGAAGAAGAGGTTGGATTTATGCCCTGCCCTTCACTTGGAGTCTCAGTGGCTTACAATCCCCTTCCTCTCCCCACAACAGACACCCTGTGAGCAATGCTCCCTGCCTCTAAGCTGTGGAATCTTCTGAGCAAAAATTCTACTTTTGTGAGCTACTGGCATTAAAGCTGTGAGTGAGCAATTTGGCTACTGCATCAATTAGTTGACTCTGGAGCCGTCCTTGAGCCAAGACAAAAATGTGTGAGCCGGAGGCTAAAAAACTGAGAGCTAGCTCACACTAACTCAGCTTACAGGGGACACAGCTTACTGGGCTGAGAGAGCACTGAGAACTGCCCTTGAGAGAATAGCTCTGAGAGAACTTTGACCCAAGGTCACCCAGCTGGCCCCATGTAGAAGAGCGGGGAAACCTGGTTCTCCCAGATTAGAGTCTGTGCTCTTAACCACTACACCAAACTGGCTGGTTAAAGAGTTACTCAACACAACTCTATGCCTGTTTCCCAAGGGTTAAGTTCCTCTGTGTGGTGAGGCATGTACAGAACTACAGATTTGATCAATTGTGTGATAGTTAATGGATCAATTACATCGTCATCTCTTTTTGTATTAATGCATGGCTCTGAGGGGGGAAAAACACTTTTAAGTCATTCCTACCCATGGCACATCTTAGAAGAGGCATTCCCTCTGCTTTAGGAGAGAATGTCTCTCTTCTGAAGCCGGTGCCGCCATCCACGTGTTGTCTAAGTCCTTCTACTAAAGAAACTTGTGTTTTTAAAATTCTGCTGCTGGATTTCCTGGGGCCACTATTTTTGGTCCATTAAAATATTTCTGACTAAACAAACATAGATTAAAAAGGCAAGTAAAAGGCCTACTGTCAGGGCTATTTTTGGGCAGGAGTGCACAGGAACGGAGTTCAGGCTGGCTCCCAAGTTGGCCACGCCCAACAGGAACTCATTAGCATAATAGGCCACACCCAAAAGCAGAAACGCATTAGAATTGGCTACATTAGGGGTGTGTGGCCTAACATGCAAAGGAGTTCCTGCTACAAAAAAAGCCCTTTGACCACAAACAAGGTCAACAGAATAAGAAGCAAAAGGTGGGCGTGGCTGGATGACCACACTTCTGGTAACATGGGTGTGTGGCCTAATATGCTAATGAGCTGTGCTGTCAGGGCTGTGGCCTAATATGCTAATGAGTTCCTGCTGTTGGGTGTGGCCTATTATGCTAATGAGTTCATGCTGGGCTTTTTCTACAAAAAGAGCCCTGCCTACTGTTCTTTCTGATTCGCAGCCGAATTCTTGCAAGGCAAAGTCCCTCTTTGCAACTTGTAAAGTAGTTCTTAGAAAGAACAGGAAAACAGCTCTTGAAATCCTCTGTTGAAGGGACACCAGGGAACACAGGAGTCCAGAAAACACCGAAGGAATATATCTCCAGATACCCTAGAAGGTAGCCTGGCAACGAACCCTCCACAGAGGTTGAGAGATCTGCACACTGGAAATTTGCTTCTCTGAAATGGAATAAAAGCAAACTGAGGCTGGCACTAGATTGGGACCTGTTTCTGAAGGGAGGGGAAAAGACCCAAGGAAGCAATACCTTTTGCTACAGTAACCTCAGTGTTGGGTCTTCTGGCCCCCCTGGCCTTGGTAGTTTCCATATGTGAAATGGGAATAACCAAAGCCCTTGAGCAGAAGGATGATCACAATACAACTTCAAAGGTCTCAGAAAAAATTCTCACGGAGATGTTTGTTTCCCACGTGTCTGTGGTCAGAAGAATCGTGATTGTGTCTCTCGCGAATGCCCCTGCTGCTCCCATTTTAAACCCAGGACAAAACGCAGCCTAGCCCTTTCATCCTGCCCACGCCATCTCTAGGTTGCCAACCTCCAGGTGGTGCCTGTAGATCCCCTGGGATTACAACTGATCTCCAGGCGATCGAGATCTGTTCACCTGGAGAAAATGGCAACTTTGGAAGGCGGATGGTATGGCATCATATCCCCAAATTCTGCCGTCCTCAGGCTCCACCCCCCAAAAAAACTCCAGGTATTTCAACCTGGAGCTGGCAACCCTAGTTATCCCCCCCCCCCCCCGGGTCTTCTAGCCTGGAGAAGAGTTCTGCGCACCTCGGAGACTTTCCAGTTGGCCCTGATAAAGAAATCAGACTACAACTGCTTTGGGATTTTTTCCCCACCGAGGAAGGATACAGCTGTCTGCAGTTTTTATCATAACTGTAAGTGGAGACACCTCAGTTAGATGTCTGTAGGGATCTGGGCCGAAACAACATAAGAGTATGAATCTGTAACACACACACACACCCCGTTCCAGGTTCAGAGAAAGGAAATGATATACCAGATCCAGGTTTGCTTACAAGGAGATTTTTGATAAAGCATTAAACATTCAGAAAAAGCAGGCTAAGCTTCCAGCCGCTGGGCCTCAAGCGCATACACATTGCAACCAAGCTTGCCAGAATCCGAGACCCCATGCATAACTAAAACTAGGCATCTTGTACCCTAAATGTTGGCTACCAGTCAAGTAATCATTAATTAAGCTATCCCAAAACACTTGGATGAGCTAGGCCGCTGGTATCCAGTAGGGGGAAGAGAAAACCCAGGCCTTTGAAGATAAGGGCTGCTAACCAGCAGGGGGGGGGGGCTCCCTTGGGAGCCACGGATCCCCATTCTTCCACAAGACTCAGGGCAACCAAGCACCAGGATGTAACAAAGATGGAGTCACACAGGACATACACCCCCCCCCCCTACAACATACAATCAGTCACACTCCCCCAGAGCGATTAAATTATGGGGTGGGGGGAAATCTAATTTCTGAGCACTCAATCAGATTATGGCAGTGGGGCTGAAAGATGGACCCCTCTGGGCCCTCCCATGGGCTCAGAAAGCCCATTTCCCTGGTAGCCTTTGTGTGCTAGTCCTGATCGTTATTTATATTTATTTACTGACCTAATTAATACCCTTTCTCCCCTGGGGGGGGGGCAAAGTGGCTTGCCTCTCCTTCATGCTACCCTCACAACAACCCTACGAGGTAGGTTAGGCTAAATGTGTAGGACTGGCCCAAGGTCACTCAACAAGCCTCCCTGGCAGAGCACAAATTTGAACCTGCCTCATCTCAGGTCCTGACACCTGCTCTCACTGCCCAATGGGGCTCTCTGACCCCTTTGCTCATGTTCCTCTTGGATGGTTCCACACAGTGGGCACCAAGGGCGCTTCCCCTCCACTGGGCCTTAGAGTGGGACATCCCTTCAGCGGAAACGGGTGCTGGAGTTCACACGTGCATTTTTTATTTTTTTAGTGGCCATGATGACTTGCATGTGTAGATTGGGGATTCTCTCGGATCCGTCACCATCAACCGAGTCGGTATGCAGGGCTGGCCACCGCTCCTCGGGTGTGCTGAAAGAAGCAGAAACGAAGGGAGCAAACAAAAGGCAAAATGAATGAATGATGAATGAATGAATGAACACGACACACACACACAAAAAAGGAACCGCGAGCGAGCCCCAGAGGCAGAGCGAATGAATGAATGAAGGCGAGGGCGCAGGGCTGCGGGAGGGGGCTCCCTTTCAGCCGCTGCAGCGTAGCGCCCCCTCCCTCCCTTCTCCCCCCCC
>NW_015162019.1:208889-214429 GCF_001447785.1 Gekko japonicus | reverse complement strand
CCACTGGCGGGAGGGGAAGGGAGGCGACGCGGGCAGCCGAGCGGCTTTAGCGCACGTGCGTACGTGCATCGAACGTGTGTGTGTGTGTGTGTGTCGGCGAGAGCGGGCGCTTGCGACGCGGGCGCGCTGGACGGCCGGACCTGGCAGGCACGCCGAGGAAACGTGGTGGAAGGGGGCAGGCCGGGATTTGTCCGACGACTGGGCATCCCCGCAGGTCAGGCGTGGGTTCAGCGGTCAGGAGTAAGAGGGGGGAGGGCGAGCTCGTATTGCAAGTAAAAAGAGGGGGGACCCCTCCCCACGAAGGGCTTGCTCTAAAACAAGGGCTTTTTATTATACCTTCTCTGTTCCGTTTCTGATTTTATCCCCCCTCTTCAAAAAAAAAAAGTCCAAATAATAATAATAATTTTGGAACTGGGAGTACTTGACCTTTGGTGAGCCAGGAATCGGGGCCACTGTCCAGCAAGACTTGGGTAAGACTTGCTTTTCTCTCTCCCTTCTGAAGCTTTGAGTAAAGAGCAATGCTGTTGGGCATGGGGGGGGTGTTGGCCGCAGTTCTGGTGGGCCAGTGTTCCAAGTGTGGAGCCCTGGCCCACCCTGTTCAGTGTCCCACTGGATCAAGGTGTGTCCCACCTCACATTCAGCATCCCGTTTCCAAGAATGACCAGGAAAACCAGTCCAGGAAGCCCACAAGGTGGACGTGATGAAGATAGCAAAGTCTCCTGTGATTTAGCTTTAGAATCTGGTGTTCAGAGGTAGACTCTGCATATCTGTGGACACACCCGTTGTATCTCTTCTCCATGCGTTTCTAGAAAGCCTTCTTAGGGGCCAAAACTACATGTGTGGTGGGAGTTTTGTGTTCTGAGCTCCCAGTATTTTGGGTTTTGTAAAAACTTTTCTCAGGTTTCCAGGACTCTCCTGAGAACTGAGATTAAAGAAAACCGTTGGGAGCTCTGGATGCAAAGCACCCAGGATGCGTCTGGGGTTGATCTCTGGTAGTGACCATTGCCACAGCCTGTGGCAGGGAATTCCCTAGGTGAATTCTGTGTCGTATGAAGGCTTCTTTTGGTCCTAAATCCACAGAGCCCAATGTTTCCTCCACTTTTTCCATCCATTATATTATAAGCCTCCCTCATCTCCCCCCTCCCAGTTTGTGCTTTCCTAAACTGATATGTTCTCAATTCAAGCTTCATTCATAGGGAAGGTGCCTCAATTGTTATGCACCTTTTCCAGCTCTACAGCCTCCTCTTCAAGAATCGTGGTGCCCTAGGGTCAGTCTCAATCCAGATCCTTGGCAGATTTGTGGACATACATCTCTCCATATACCGAGTCACACCAGAACTTCAGTATTGATTCTTCTGACTGATAACAGCTCTCCAGCTTCCCAGGCAGTGAAGGGTCTTTCCCAAGACCTGAAGTCCTTTAACTGGAGATGCTGCCAAGGATCAGACCTGGGAGTTTCTGCAAGCCAAACAGGTTGTAGGATGCTGGTCGGTCAAACCTTAATTTTTTCTTTTAAAAGTCTGTAGGGAACTCACAACCACTGTTCAGGAACCTTGTTACTTAACGTCAGATAATCAAGGGTTGCTTTACGGTGATAGCAATAAGGCCCTTTGCTCATGCTCAGAGGTATCATCTACTGTTACAGCTTCCCAGCCTGAGGTGTAATTTAGTAATTGTGTCTCCCAATAAGAGATTGTTTGCTCCCTGTTGTTTATCTCTGGTTTGCTTCCTGTTACCCCAGTTGCAAGAACAGCGCTATGTCAACAGGTTACCTAGAAGGAAGCGGTTAATATTTTAACAAGAGCCTAGAGATTCTCTTCGTATATCCCCCAAGGCAAATCTATTGGCTTTTGTCTAGTTTCCAAAACTTCTCTTCCCCCCACCCCCAACTTAAGCAATTGATAGCAAACACTTTTCAATAATTAATCGGTACATTTCTGAATGGTATCCAAGATTTTCTTTCTGAGACTCAACAGGACGGATTCTTGCATGTCTTGTGATGTAGTGACTGGAGGCACAGTTCAGTCCTGTCAACTTCCGCAGCCCTTGTTGAGTCTCGGCACTGTTTGCTTCTAGCTGGTCTCCAGGGGTAGGAAGTGGCTAATTAAAGCGTGCCTTGTCAAGGGAGCTGCTGGTTACCTTGGTGCAAGTGCCTGGATAACATCGCTTTTTCCATTCCACATAGGTTTCTGATTTGGGGTAATAGGGGGTGCAGAGGGAGAGGAGAGCCTGTATACTCTTGTGGCTTGATGTAACCTGACTGCATTCTTGCCAACACTTTCCTGTCAAACAAACTCTGGATGCAGTTGAGTTTACATGCAGATCCATCATCTGATAGCCAGTTTGGTTAGATCCCTTGGGGGGGATTGGCCCATGCCAAGAAGCCACGTGAAAGGGGCAGTGTGCCTAGTTCAGGGGAACAGCTTCTTCCAGGCTTAGTGAAGTGCGTTGGATATTCCAAGAAAGCCCATTCTAATCTGGAGAACCGGGTTTGATTCCCCACTCCTCCACATGCAGGCAGCTGGGGGACCTTGGGTCAGCCACAAGTTCTCTGAGCTCTCAAGAGCAGGTCTCAGTCAGAGGTCTCTCAGCCCCACCTACCTCACAGGATCTCTCTCATGGGGAGAGGAGGGGAAGCCGCCCTGAGACTCCGAGTGAAGGGTGGGGTATAAATCCAGTCTCTTTTTCTCTGCGGAAGGAGGGGACCCCATCAACCCCTCCCAATCCCACCAAAAAATCCAACAACTGGTTGTGTTGGACGAAAAGAGGGTAGCCATTGCCTTTGCATCCTGTAATGCAGAAGGGCAGGAGGAATCGCACCAGGCCAGAAGAGACAAGCCCTAGAATATCGATGCTAGGCAGAAACGGGGCTTGGTTTGGCCGAATTGAAGTTGACAGCAGCGAGGAGGGGGCTCCCTCGAAAGGCCTGCTGCAGGGCGAGGCTGTGTGGTGGACAGGAGAGTGATGAAGGCCTAGTGAGAACGACAGAAGAGCCAAGGCCCGTTCCCTTGGAGCACAAGAAAAGCACTGCTGCGTCAGGTCAAGTTTAGCATTGTGTTTCCCACAGTTGCCAGCTGAAGGCTTGCAAGCAAGCCATGGAGGCCAAAGCCTCCCCCAGTTGTTGCCCCACTAAGTGATGTTTGGAGGTACACTGCCTTTGAATATGGAGGTTCTATTAAGCCATACTAACGAATAGCCATTCATGAGCTTCTCCATAACTTTGGCTAATATAATTTTAAAGCTTCCCCCCGCCCCCTTGCTCTGTCTCAGTGGCTCAGGCATTTTCTATCCTCTGGAAGTCTTGGAAAGTTGTGTGTATGTGCGCGCGCATGTGCGTGATTTGGAGCTGTCCTTCCTGAGCTAAGGCATCTCTGTTCTGCACCAGGATGGCCTCCCAGCGGGAGAACGCTCTTTCCCCATTTTATTTATTTCCCTTGCTAATAATCAGCATTTTGACAACATAAAATGCTTTCCAAGGCAGCCCAAAGGTGATAAAGCAGCTTTAAACGTCCAAACAATAAGATGGCATCGACAAAACCCGTTTCAGAACTAACAAAACAGATGTCCTGATGGCCTGGTAGAAGAACGTGGAAGATGCTGATGAGTGGATTCCTGATGGCCTGGTAGAAGAACGTGGAAGATGTGACCTGTCCCTGGAAAAAGTTTCCAGAAAGAGGGACAGCAACACATCTCTGGAGGATTCCACAGTGCCGGAGCTGCAGTGCAAAAAGATCCTGAATCTGGCGTGGCCTTTGTTCCTCCTTTTCTCTCCAAAGGAGCAAGGAATCATCTGCTGCACCATCTCTTCATATAAGTTAGGAGAACACGAGAGCAATTACATTGCAGCAGAGTCCAGGAGCACCTTAGATAGCAACAAATTTTTCAGGTATGAGCTTTCAAGAGTCCGATACCAGCAGAGCATTGCTCTCTGGTCGATGCATGAAGGGTCATCCACCTAAGAACCTTGTGGAGCAGAACGGCTTCTCATCTACTTGGAATTTTTTGATTGACTAAAGAGTGCACTGCTGGGCTGAAGCTAAAGCCAGGGTTCGGGAGCACTGCTGTCCATCCCCACCTCCATCTGTGCTGGAACTAGAGCCAAAGAGCAATTGCTTTGCAGTACACGCTGTCCATCCCCACCTCCATCTGTGCTGGAACTAGAGCCAAAGAGCAATTGCTTCTTAGACTAAACCCTGCTGTCAACTTGGGGCTGAGACTCAAGAAGAAGAAGAGATTGGATTTATACCCTGCCCTTCACTACCCAAGGGAGTCTCAGAGCGGCTTACAAACTCCTTTCCCTTCCCCTCCTCACAACAGACGCCCTGTGAGGTGTAAGTCCTGGGGCTGAGAGAGCTCTTGACAGAAACTGCTCTTTTTCAAGAACAGCTCTTATCAGAATTGTGGCTTGCCCAAGGTCATCCAGCAGCTGCGAGTGGAGGAGTGGGGAATCAAACCCGGTTCTCCCAGATCAGAGTCCGCGCACTGAACCACTACACCAAACTGGATCTGAAAGACCTAGGTTCAAATCCCCACTCTGCCATTAAAGCTTGCTGGGTGACCTCGGGCCAGTCTTGGCATTCTTTCCTCGTCAGGAAGTGTGGTGTAGAGCCAGTCCGGTGTAATGGTTAAGCGTATCGGGCTAGTATTCAGTAGACCCAGGACCAAACCCCCCAGCTGTGCCACGGAAGCTCACTGGAAGACTTTGGGCCGCTCACACTCTCTCAGCCTGACTTACCTCATAAGGTTGTTGTGAGGGCAAAATGGAGGAGAGGAGCAGTGTTCCCTCTAAGCTGAGTCAGTGTGAGCTAGCTCACTGTTTTTTAAGCCTCCGGCTCACACATTTTTGCCTTCGCTCAGGAAGGGTGGGCTCCAGAGCAAACGGATTTATGCAGCAGCCAAATGGCTCGCTCACAGCTGCAATGCCAGTAAGCTCACAAAGTAGAATTTGCGCTCACAAGACTCCGCAGCTCAGAGGGCGCACTGGATAGGAGGAGGATGTGAGCCACTCTGGGTCCCCACTGAAAAGAAAAGCAGGGTCTAAAATGAAGTAAGTGCACAAATAAATAACAAATCTCCCTTAAAAGAGGCATCTCGGGAAAGAGGGCTGGGAGAGGCTTCTCTCTCCTGAGACCCTGGAGAACTTCAGCTGACTGCAGTTCTCCATACCGGGGTGAGGCGGGACCAGCCGCCTTCTTGGCAAAAGGGCAACAAAGGTCCTTGACCACAGGACAGCTGCTGACCAGCACTCCTCGACTCTTCGGCCCTTATTTGCTTCTCGAGGTCACCCAGCAAGCTTTAATGGCAGAGTGGGGATTTGAACCTAGGTCTTTCGGATCAGATTCAGGAGTTGCGGTGGCTCAAGTGGTTAAGACGCTGAACTGCAGGCTGTGGAAGGTCAGGAGTTCAGGAGTTCGAGACCCGGATGCCGCATGACAGAGTGAGCTCCCATCTCTAGTTCCAGCTCCTGCCAACCTAGCAGTTCGAATGCAAGAAATTGCAAGTAGATAAATAGGTACCACTTCAGTGGGAAGGTAACAGCG
>NW_015162019.1:198900-208676 GCF_001447785.1 Gekko japonicus | reverse complement strand
TCCTGCCAACCTAGCAGTTCGAAAGCAAGAAATTGCAAGTAGATAAATAGGTACCACTTCAGTGGGAAGGTAACAGCGTTCCGTGCGCCTTGGTGTTTAGTCATGCCGGCCACATGACCACGGAAATGTCTTCGGACAGCGCTGGCTCTTCGGCTTTGTAACGGAGATGAGCACCGCAACCCTAGAGTCGGATTTGACTGGCTTTCGAGCAAGGGAACCTTTACCTTTACCTTTCAGATCCAGTCTGGTGTCGTGGTTAAGTGTGCAGACTCTAATCTGGGGGAAACCGGGTTTGATTCCCCACTCCTCCACTTGCACCTGGCTGGATGACCTTGGGCAAGCCGTAATTCTGAAAAAAAGAGCAGTTTCTGTCAGAGCTCTCTCAGCCCCACCTACCTCACAGGTTGTCTGTTGTGGGGAAGGGACAGGAGTTTGTAAGTCGCTCTGAGACTCCTCCTCCCCCCCCTCTCAACCCCACCTACCTCACAGGGTGTCTGTTGTGGGAAGGGAAAGGAGCTTGTGAGCTGCTCTGAGACTCCTTTGGGTAGCAAAGGGCGGGGTATAAATCCAATCTCTTCTTCTTCTTCTAATCTGCTACTGTAACCATTAAACCATATCAAGATGCCGGAGACCTCATTCGTACAACCCGTTCGCTTCTTCAAGATGTGGCTCCGAGCAGAGCAGCACAGTTTGCTTACTTATGAAAGTTCGGAGTGACTTTCTGTCAAATCACAGCCTTTGGTCTTTCTCGTTATTTCCTTCCATAACTTAGTAACGGCGCTTCTGGCCTGCCCCTTGAGATCTGGAGACGGAACCTGGGAAATTCAGCATGCAAAACATGTGCTTCACCTCTGGCTAAGAGCAGAAGGATGGGCGTGCTCTGTTTTCCCTCTCTCTCTCATTGTCAGTGTTTAGACAATAAGTTTCAGACAACTGTTTCATCCAGCTCAGTGTTTTCTCCTCGGACCCACAGCTCTTGGCCTATGGCCAGTCTTTCCCAGCCCTGTTGTGCTCTGCCCACCGAGCTACACGACCTCCTCATAGCCAGCGTCTCATTGGAGAGTTTTAAGTACCGAGTTTTTATTTGCTGCCCTCCGATCTGGGCCGTTTGATGGGTGTAATTTCGGACGATGGAAGAGAAGGGTCGCCATTCGAGCCTTCCCTGAGGACCAGAGCAGTTGAATTGGTCTTCCTGCCCCTTGTCCTTTATTGGGGAGAAGCCAAAAGTTGTAAGAAGAGAACAGATCTGACCTTCCTATCGTCAGCACTTTGCAGTCTGAAGTACAGGGAAAAGAGGATGTGTGTGTGTGTGTTTGAATTCCACGAGGTTTGCAAGCAATGCCGCTGCCCATTTAGGATAAGCCCTGTAAGCTTATCTTAATTATTGTTTGCTAAATGAACGCAGGGACTCTAGCAAGACAACCTCAGCACCATTGCGACCTCATTAGCATCGACTGGCGTTCATTCAAAACATCGGATGGTCTTTGCTCCCCGAACAGGTGAAGTGGTAGTCAATAAACACAATACAGTTTTGCATCTGAGGAGATAATAATTCTGAAGGAAAAGGGGAGGGGGGAAGGTTTATTTTGTCTTGCTTTCAAATTATTTCCTGTACATCAAGTGGCCTCTAGAAGAAGCACTCCTTCCGAGGGGAAGGCCTCTCCTTGGCATTTGCTGGCCATCTGGAGTTTTGCTATCAACTTCCCAAGTCAAAGAGCATAACGGACTGGCTCTTTGCTCAGTTCAGATATCAACTTGAGGACCGCAAGTGGCAAAAATAGGCTCTTTCAAATGGTGATCGATTCTTATCTACACAGTCTTTCCAAGAATTGTATGTATCGGTGCTTCTGGTTCGCCGTAAGCTGGACCCTCTGTCTTCCAGTGCGTTACAAGAGGTACCATAAAAGCAGGTACATATTCCTCACACAAAGCCCTCAAGTGCTTGTAATGTAGGGATGCACTCGTGTTTCATCAAGCTCCAGATTTTAACTTCTCCATTGCACGAGCCAAACAAAACCGTAGACAAGCTCTGTGGGCGCTTTGTCATGCAGTCAACACCATCCCTGTGACCATCTAATGATGTAGTAAAAGGCTTCGCAAACACACGGTCCAACTTTGTGGCATCTAGAACCTTTGTGGTATCCCCTCGGAACGTCACATGGACAAAATGCAGGAATGGAATTCTGTGGAACTCATTGGAGGTCCTGCTTGGTCTCACGGACGTTGTCATCCAGCTTCCAGCTCAACACCTTCACCTTCCTCAAAGAAAAGGACCACCGTTCAGCTTATCAACTACCCCCTCCGCTAAGTTGCATGGAGCAGAGAGCCCCAAGCCAGTCTCAGAAATAACTTCTGGGAGAACCTGGCACTGGTATTTCTGGCCACTGTGTGATACAGAGTGTTGGACTGGATGGGCCTTTGGCCTGATCCAACATTGGCATCTCTTATGTTCTTATGTTCTTAACCGGGTTTGATTCCCCACTCCTCCATTTGCAGCTGCTGGGTGACCTTGGGCAAGCCATAGTTCTGTCAGAGCTGTTCTTGAAAGAGCAGTTTCTCACAGAGCTCTCTCAGCCCCACCTACCTCACAGGCAATGCTCCCTCTAAGCTGTGGAGTCTTGTGAGCAAAAATTCTACTTTGTGAGCAACTGACATTAAAGCTGTGAGCAAGCAATTTGGCTGCTACATAAATTAGTGTGCTCTGGAGCCCTCCTTCCTGAGCGAAGACAAAAATGTGCGCTGGAGGCTAAATAACTGTGAGCTAGCTCACACTAACTCAGCTTAAGAGGGAACACTGCTCACAGGCAGTGTTCCCTCTAAGCGGAGTTAGTGTGAGCTAGCTCATAGTTCTTTAGCCTCTGGCTCACACATTTTTGTCTTTGCTCAGGAAGGAGGGCTCCAGAGCAAACGAATTTATGCAGCGGCCCAATCACTCGCTCACAACTTTAATGCCCGTAGCTCACAGAGTAGAATTTCTGCTCACAAGACCCCACAGCTTAGAGGGAGCTTTGCTCACAGGGTGTCTGTTGTGGGGAGGAGAAGGGAAAGAAGTTTGTAAGCCGCTCTGAGACTCCAAGTGAAAGGTGGGGCATAAATCCAATCTCCTCCACCTCTTCTTCTTCAGCTCTGCTGCCTGTTTAAGCAGGGGTACCAATTTGAGCTGTGTAAAAGATGTTAAATCTGATGATAGGCTCAGTTACCTGCTTACTTAAGTGCCAGGTAGGGTTGCCGGATCTGGGTTCGGAAGTACCTGGAGATTTTGGGGGTGGAGCCTGGAGAGGGCGGGGTTTGGGGAGAGGAGGGACTTCAGCAGGGTATAACGCCACAGACTCCACTCTCCAAAGCAGCTGTTTCCTCCAAGGCAACTGATTTTGGTCACCTAGAGATCGATTGTAGTAGCGGGGGGTCTCCTGGTGCCACCTGGAGGTTGGCAACTCTAGTGCTGGGGTGGGGGGTTGTCAGGGTCACAACGAGAGTAGCTCTCTGGCCTGATTTTCAGGAATGTTTGCTGATTTGAGGGCCCTCCCCCATTTTTTAAAGTAACCCTCATTTCCCCTGCAAAATATCTGATTCTTCTCGTACCTCTGGCTGTGTCACAGTTCATCCTAGAGATGTAAAATTTCTGGAAATTTTGAAGCTCGGAAAAAAACCCGTTTCCCCCCAGTTTTTTCTAGATTGAGAGTCATTCTGTTACTTTAGGAACATAAAATATGACTATGGACATTTTTACTTGGCATGAAATTATCACAACTAGCATATTAAAAATATAGTGTATCCAAACAATTATTACAAACAGAATACCCACCCACATGCAAAAACAAAACTGAAACCTTTTAATTTTTTTCTGACAATAGCACCTCCTAAAGGAAGAAATGCATCTTGTTCTTGCATTGGAGAGTTCAGTTCGTAACCTGGGACTTGCTAGTCCTCAGTGCACAGCAATTAGATCAATCTGATACCATATATATATATTTTAGAAATGATTTGGAAAATATTTGAACACCTTGTTTTAAAATATTTTATTCATCATGTTAAAATAAAACGTTCCATAATCAATTTATTTTATTTTATTTTTTCAATTTTTCCAATTTTTTGGAAAAAAACAAAATAGGCTTCAGGAAAAAAACGGGGGTTTTCCCGAATTTTCCTGGGTTTTTTCCGGGCCTTCACATCTCTAGTTTATCCCAAGGCACTTTCTACTCCAGGCTGCTTCACAACCAGTTTTTGCTCAGCTGCCTTTCCATCTGTTGAGCAGAGGGCTTGGGGTGGGGGGCTGTCATAGGAGAGCGTCACATTTTGCCCCCCTTGGTTGCTTGTGTAACAGCCCTGCCGTCTCCTCTCCCAACGCTCAGTTCTGGCGTTCGTTTTGAAAGCCGCCATCTCTGTTTCTGAGACCCCTAAAGGGGGTTCCACTGTTTTCAATCAGAGAAACGGCATGGGAAGAACCTCTCCCCCCAAAGTGGTACACACACCCCAGTGACCCCTGCTCCATGTCCAGAAGATGGCAAAAATCCTCCAGGATCCCTGGCCAAATTGGCCGGGAGAAAACTGCTTCCTGGCCCCAAAGTGGTGATCGGCATTTCCCTGCGCGTGTAAGAAAGGGCCACAAGAACTAAACACTGAGGCAACCCTTCCTGCCCTCGCTACTCGTGATCTGCCTAAGTTCACAGCATCAGCATTGCTGTCAGATGGCCACCTAGCAGGAGCAGAGGTTCTTCCCACACCATTTCACTGTTTGAAAATAGTAAAAAAAACCTTTAGGATTTCTGGCTCTGGCTTTCCTTTGCTGGTTGGTAAACCAGAGGAGCCTGTGCTTGTGGCTCTAGGGACAGCGGAGCCCAGAGAAAGTGTCTTCCTCTAGGCTTAAGAGTTTTCCTCATCTTGGGAGGCATCCGTGGAGCTAGAACAGCACAGGCGCAGCTTAGAGCTCCTTGGAGGAAGAGGGAGATAAAAATGTACTGGACAGGATTGAGCACGGAAGAGGTTGAGCCCGAAGGGACAGGGAGGTGACGGGTCTGAGGACGCGGCGGGGCAGCGGAACTGCCATTCTGTCAAAGGTCCAGAATGTTAGAAACTGGGTCTGTTATGAAACAGAGGGGCTGGTGGTGCACAGAATCTTCCTCCCACCCCGGATACCATGTTTCTGCAACGCCACTGAAGCTGTCGTGCTGGTGAGGCCAGGGCGGCCATATGGCTGTGTTGCAGGGGCACCCAGAAATAGAACAGGCTGATCCTATTATTGGGAAGTCCACCTGGGGCAGTGAAGCAGAGTCTGCGTCATGCACTGTCAAGGCCAGCCAGAGGGAGGGGTCCTGAAAGGGGAGACAGAACCAGTCTGTATTTGGATGGGGAATGAGTCCGGTGTCTTTGCTGGAGGGCCTGGTGCGACCGCTCTTGGGGTTTCCAGAAGAAGAGGGGTTTGGGGAGGGGGAATAGTTGAGTTTAGGGTTGTGGGAAGCGGGTTCAAGCATGTTTCTGAGCAGGGAAATTGTAAGGTTGAGGAGAAAACACAGTAAAGGGTGGTAACGAGAACTGGACGACTGTGCTCTTCATTTTGAGAAGAGCGTACCATTGTGGTGAAGTCCATGAGTTCCCCGGGTATCTTGAGAGCCAGGATGGTGTGGTTCCTCTGATCGACTAGGGCATGAGAGACCCAGGTTCAAATCCCTATTCTACCATGGAAGCTTGCTGGGTGACCTTGGGCAAACGGCATACTTTTCTTTTTTTAATTTACTTTTTATTGTATATTTTCGAAACCCTAATACAGATGAAGAGAACAAAATCAAAGATTACAGCATCAGAAGTATAGCATAAATTAATGAGATGAACTTATGATATAAATGTAGAACAACACATCTTGATTTATCCACTTCATTAAGACAAGAGTATCCTAAATACTTTATAGTTACCTCAGACATAGATCATCAATCAAATTAGGGATTCCATCTTGTTTTACTAAGTATTCCATAATGGGAAACCAAGTTGTAACAAAGTTGGATGAGGAAATTTGAGAATCAAGATAGGATAGGTTGTCAGTTATTTTTGCCATAATGTAAGGGCCGCGGTGGCTCAGAGGTTAAGATGCTGAGCAGCAGACCAGAAGGTCTGTAGTTTGGCAGTTCGAGATCCTAGTGCCGCATGACGGAGTGAGCTCCCGTCTCTGGCCCCAGCTCCTGCCAACCTAGCAGTTCGAAAGCAAGAAATTGCAAGTAAATAAATAGGTACCACTTCGGTGGGAAGGTAACAGCGTTCCGTGCGCCTCAGCGTTTAGTCATGTTGGCCATATGACCGTGGAAACATCTTCAGACAGCGCTGGCTCTTCAGCTTAGAAACGAAGATGAGCACCGCCGCCTAGAGTCAGACTCGACTAGCTTTCAAGCAAGGGAAACCAAAAATTGGTCCCATCGTTTTCGGCGCCATAATGATAAATCTGGGATGAATGTACTTTTCCAGCGTGAGCTTATTGGGCAAACAGAATACTTTTCAGGCTTACCTTCACAGGGTTATTGTGAAGGCAAAACAGAGGAGAGGAGAATGGTGTAGCTATCTGTGGTCCCCACCGGGGAGAAAGGCAGGGTATAAACCAAGTAAGTAAAGAGAGATGTGAAATCTAGCTAAGGGAGGTCCAGATTCCAGGTTTTACTCCCGGTCCCTATGGGACAAAACCCAGTAATTTTGGATGTGCTTTCTTGTGCCCAGTTCTTTGTGAAGACTGTAGACATCTGGGATCTAAAGAATAGTTATTGGGATCATCCAAGGTCAGAAGGCAAGACCTGAAAAGAGAGGCTGGATATTCATTCCAGGATGTAGATTATTACATAGAGGTGGCTGGGAGAAGAAGAAAGATGGCTCCCCTCCAACTTTGGGGACCCTGATTGGGTGGGAAGGTGGCATAAAAACATTTCAAATAAATAAATATCAATGAAAATGTGAGAAGAGAGAATTTAAATCAGTTTAAATATGTGGTGGGTGGGGATTCTTCCAAGCCCTTGATGCAGGCTCAGATCACCGCAAAAGCGAGCGCGGGTTAACTTGTTGTGCTACAAAGCCGTGGTGTGAATCAGTTACTCTTTAAGCATGCCTGAGACCATTCAGGTACCTAATGGGGAAGGGGCAGGAAGGCAGACTTCTAAGAAACGTCATGGGGAGAGAGACCATCACTTAGCGATGGAGCCAGGTGCAAAAGATCCCAGGTTTGGCCCCTGACATCTGCAGCTAAAGAGGGTCTTTTAGGCTGCAGAAGCTGGGAAGCGGTCTTCCTTACCAGAGACCTTGGAGGGCTCCTACCAGCCAGCCAGAGGAGTACTGACCTTTTTGTTGTTGTTGCTGCCATCAAGTCATAGCTGTGGGCAAGAGATGTTCAGAGATGGCTTACCATTGCCTGCTCCCGCATCCAGACCCTGGACTTCCTTGGGGGTCTCCCATCCAAATACTAACCGGGCCGACCCTGCTTAGTTTCCGAGATTTGATGAGATCAGGCTGGCCTGAGCTATCCAGGTGTATGGCCTGGGTGACTCCATGTCTGTTATATGCTTATTTGCCCTGAGTCTTGTGGGAGGATGCTGATTGGCCGCTCCCAAGGGAGCTTTCCGCCATGCTTGTTAGCAGCCCTTATCTTCAATGGCCTGAGTTGTTTCTTCCCTCCACTGGAAGCCAAGTGTAAGTCAGCCTGGCTCATCCAAGTGTTTGGGGTAGCTTAATTAATGATCACTTGACTGGTAGCGGAAGACAGGAAGGCCTGGCGTGATCTGGTCCATGGGGTCGCAAAGAGTTGGTCTCGACTGTGCGACTGAACAACAACAACAAGCCATCATTTAGTTTGCCTAGTTTTAGTTATGCATGGGGTCTCGGATTCTGGCAAGTTTCACTGTACATGTATGTGCCTGAGGCCCGGCTGACGGAAGCTCAGTCTGCATTTTGATGCTTTTATTAAAAATCTCCTTGTAAGCAAACCTGGATCTAGCGTATCGTTTACTCGGAATTTCTGTGAGCCTTGGAGCTCCTACACAGGGGCCTTCGCACCAGGTACAGGGCGCTACTGAGTTAGATGGACCAACTTTCAGACTCTTTTAGAAGTCAGTTTAGAAAGCTCATCAGGAATTAGAGAACGTCCTTTGTCAAAAGGATGGTTAAGAAAAGCCCAGGTGGGCTCTGCAATACAATGCTTCTAAGGTAGCTAGCTGTGCTTGTAGACCCCCTTCCAGCTTTAAGACTCTGCACTAGGGATTTTGCTTCCCACCATTGCCACAAGCTTGGATGGCTTAAAAAGAGGACCAGACAAATGGAGGAGGAGGAGGAGGAGATTGGATTTATACCCCCGCCCTTCACTTGGAGTCTCAGAGCGGCTTACAAACTCCTTTCCCTTCCCCTCCCCACAACAGACACCCTGTGCGGTGGGTGGGGCTGAGAGAGCTCTGACACAAACTGCTCTTTCAGGAACAGCTGTGCCAGAGCTTGTGACTGACCCAAGGTCACATCAGCAGGTGCAAGTGGAGGAGTGGGGAATCAAACCTGGTTCTCCCAGATTAGAGTCTGCGCACTTAACCACTACACCAAAGGAACAGGAGAAATTGATCAAGGAGCTGCATTGAGCCTCCCTGGTTCTGAGCAGGTTTGGAGCAACATCAGACCGAGTGCTGTGGCAGAGTCATTGGGATTTCACAATTTTGCATGGGTCAGGGGGGATAACGTTTGGGGAGGCAGAAGACCAAGCCGGAAGAAGAGCAAAGTGAAAAAGCTTCTGGTGCTTCTTCTTTGGCGAGGAGTGTTGTGCCACACGTGCCTTGAACCAGGCCTTGAAAGTTTTCCAGGACAGAAGGAGGCAAAGACAAATGCTTGATAGTGCAGTTGGGAAGTGGAAGCTTATCAATGGAAAACTGAAAAGCCCCTAGGTATTTTGCTGTAGCTTTGTCAGGGGACCCGAAACATGATATAAAAGGGACGTATAAATCAGATCATATGAAAAACTGTCAAAATGCTAGGTAATGACACTTTAGAATAATCTTGAATTGAATGAGCATGAGTGGGAATGTTATGTAAGCTGAAATATCCCGAAATATCCCTTCACGTGCAGCCAGCTGGGTGACCTTGGGTCAGTCACAGTTCTCTCAGGACTCTCTCAGCCCCACCTATCTTACAGGGCATCTGTTGTGGGGAGAAGAAGGGAAGGTGATTGTAAGCTGCTCTGAGACTCCGGGTAGTGAAGAGCAGGGTATAAAACCAACTCTTCTTAAAAGGAGACAGCCAGAAGGAGTAAAGGAAAGTAATTGCCGGAGTGGTAGTGGAGGGAGCTGCGGTGGCTCGAGTGGTTAAGACGCTGAACTGCAGGCTGTGGAAGATCGGTAGTTCAGCAGTTTGAGACTCGAGTGTGCCGCATGACGGGGTGAGCTCCCGTCTCTAGTTCCAGCTCCTGCCAACCTAGCAGTTCGAAAGCAAGGCATTGCAAGTAGATAAATAAGTACCACTTCGGTGGGAAGGTAACAGCGTTCCGTGCGCCTTGGTGTTTAGTCGTGCCGGCCACATGACCACGGAAATGTCTTCGGACAGCGCTGGCTCTTTGGCTTTGAAACGGAGATGAGCACCGCAACCCTAGAGTCGGATTCGACTGGCTTTCGAGCAAGGGAAACCTTTACCTTTACTTTTTAGTGGAGGGCAGGCCACTGGGGGGCAGTGCAATTGACAGGCTGCTTTGGCTCCCTGCTCTGGGACATGCAGGATTGCAGCAAAGAGCATGGGGCTGATCAGCAATCCCTCCCGCCCCTTTTAAAATACAAGCA
>NW_015162019.1:198386-198827 GCF_001447785.1 Gekko japonicus | reverse complement strand
GCGCGATAAAAGGAAGAGGATGCTCCCTCCCCCAGGACACGCACCGCGGAAGAACAGGAAGCTGAGCTTCATGTTCTCTGATGTCTCTAATAGGGAAATGCCCTGCTTGGCCTTGATGCTGCATTGGTGTGTGGGCTGGAGGCATCCCTGTTTCACAGGCTGAGTTCAGCTCCTCCTGGGGGGGGAAACGGGGGGGGGGGGGGGAATCGGGACCAGCTCGGCCACCCTGACAGGGGAGGCTGCTTTCTGAGCTGACCGGAGGGATGCTACAGAGTCCGGAGCCTGAGAGGGAAGCTGGAAGAGAGTCCAGAGGAGAAGTGAGCACCGGGCCGTAAGCGGGGAGCCACATAACGAGGGCTCGCAGCTTGGCTCTGGTGTCAAGGCACTCTCTGGAAGCATTTCTGGTTTGACCAGGCTCGAAGCCCCCCCCCCCCCCCGGGG
>NW_015162019.1:186159-197910 GCF_001447785.1 Gekko japonicus | reverse complement strand
GAAAGGGGAAAGGGGGGGGGGGGGGGGGGGGGCTTGTTTTCCTCTCAAGGCAGATTCCACACGCCCTGCTTTGAAAAAAAAGCCTCTCCAGCCACTGTTGGCGGTGCATATGTGTGAAAGGGAGAAACAGCTGCTTGAATCGGGTTCTCCCTGGGTGATTTGATGCAGGAAAGAAGGGGGTGGATCATAACCACACAGTGCTCTCTCTTTTTGTTGTGAAGGGAAGACCTGCTTTCCGAAGCACTGCTTCTAACCTTCCTCCTCCCGATCGTCTACCGTTTTTTAAAGACACAAGCATTTGGAAATCTCCTCTCCCCCCCCCCTTTCTCACATTGCAGCTTCTTGCTGCCTGGAAGTGTCTCTTTGATCATTGTTGGTAGGATTCCCAAAGCACGGGGAAAAGAACAGCCAGAGTACAAAGCAGCCAAGGCAGTGGGCAGAACTCAGAAGTGTTGTGCAAGGAGGCTGGCCCCGACAAATGCATGAAGCTGGGGGAGGGAGCTGATCGGCATCCTGTAGCCATGAGTTCCACCAACCACTGCAGTCGCTTAGCTCTGCAGGACCCAGGTTTGAGCCGGCACCCCACAAGTTCCTGAATGAATGACTCTAAAGTCCATCATCTTCTGCAATGCGGTTTCTCCCAGTCACCAAGCCTCTTCTTTGTTCCTACACAAATGATTAAGCACCTCTGGCGTACTCACCTCTTGTCTCTTTACTACCACCCCCTTCAGAAACTGCTAAAGGATGACGAATGCAGCTCTTGTCTCATGCATTTCCTCCCCCCCCCCCACACACACACACTCAAGAGAGGGAAAACAGTTGATGAGCCACTCTGAAAGGCTGTCTTTCCTGCCCTTGTCTTTCTTGCCAGCAGCCTCCCTTGATTAGTCAATGTGGCTTTAGTAAGAAGATGTAAAAGGCCTCTCCACCCACCTCCCCAGCTGTTCCCACTGCAACTGGAGCAGCAGAGGGCTGGTGTCAGCAGAAGGATCCGCCCCGGGGCCTGGAGCGGCTGATGGTGGTGGAGGTGCAGAATCGATCGGTTCTGTCAGCTTTAGTTTTTCCAGTACGCAAAGCAGGAAATTTGGAGTAAAAAGGCTTTTGCGGAGATTGACAGAGGTCCTTTTTTCAGAATTGGGGGTGGGGGCGTGGTGGGATTCTTTTTCTTTTTTTCGTTTTGCTTCGGCAATAATGCCACAAAAGGGCTGGATTTTGGAAATGCTATATTCAGCATCCCGAATGAGAGTGTGTCTGTGTATGCACATGAGGGAAGAGGGAAGAGAGTCTCTGTACATGTAGCCATGGGTTATTTGACGTTTCTAAAGAACTGGTTTCTAAAGAAGTTTCTAAAGCTCCTGCCAACCTAGCAGTTCGAAAGCAAGAATTTGCAAGTAGATAAATAGGTACCACTTAAGTGGGAAGGTAACAGCGTTCCGTGCGCCTTGGTGTTTAGTCATGCCGGCCACATGACCACGGAAACGTCTTCGGACAGCGCTGGCTCTTCGGCTTGGAAACAGAGATGGGCACCGCAACCCTAGAGTCGGATTCGACTGGCTTTCGAGCAAGGGTACCTTTACCTTTAAAGAACTGGTATCCTCCTGCCCTTTCTAAACGTATAGACCAGGAATCCCACTTGGCCAAGTAGAGCTCCCCCACAGGTATATGAAGGCTGGGCTGCACCCTCTTGTGAGGACACATGAAGCTGCCTTATACTGAATCAGACCTTGGTCCATTAAGGTTAGTATTGTCTGCTCAGACTGGCAGTGGCTCTCCAGGGTCTCTGGGAGAGGTCTTTCCCATCACCTGCCACATGACCCTTTTAGCTGGACATTCCAGGGGCTGAACCGGGGACCTTTCTGCATGTAAAGCAGAGGCTCTCCCACTGTGCCACAGCCGTCTGTGAGCGAAGAAGCCGTTGCAGGTTAAACACCCCCAAGAGAACCTTCAGCTCATAGTCGTGGACCTGATCATACCAGATCATTGGTTGATTCTTTGGGCTGGAAGGGTGTGTGTGTGTGGGAGGGGGGTGCCCTTTCTATGCAAGGCAACCTGCATTCCAGGTCTAAGCACTGTTTCAACGTAAGGCAAGTTTGAGTGCAGAAGTAAGCGAGCACACAAGCAGATCAAGGTTTTTGTTTTTTTTATCCACCTTGAGTTCCTGTTGGGAGAGAGACAAGGTGAAAGTTACTTTGTTTGTTTTTCTAAGAAAGTAAAATGCCCTGACCTGGCTGGTCCAGACTAGCCCAATTTCAGAAGCTAAGCAGGGTCAGCCCTGGTTAGTACTTGGATGGGAGACCGCCAAAGAAGTCCAGGGTTAATCAGTGTTCCCTCTAAGCTGAGTTAGTGTGAGCTAGCTCACTGTTTTCTAGCCTCCAGCTCACTCATTTTTGTCTTAGCTCAGGAAGGAGGGCTCCAGAGCAAACTAATTTAATGCAGCAGCCAACTCGCTCGCTCACAACTCTAATCCCGGTAGCTCACAAAGTAGAATTTTTGCTCACAAGACTCCACAGCTTAGAGGGAGCATTGGTTGCGGCGCAGAAAATCCCACAAGGTTGCCGTAAGTTGGTTGCAACTCAACGACGCTGTCCACTAGCAGAGAGCTCTAGGGCAACATCAGTTCAGTGTCGCCACCTCTTCCTCTGCCTGACTGCCTTCTCGTCTTCTCCTCCTTCCCAGGTGCGATAGCGGCGACCGTCGTTCAAGATGCCGGAACAAAGCAATGATTACCGCGTGGTGGTCTTCGGTGCCGGTGGCGTGGGGAAGAGCTCCCTGGTCCTGCGCTTCGTCAAAGGCACTTTCCGCGACACGTACATACCGACCATCGAGGACACCTACAGGCAGGTCATCAGCTGCGACAAGAGCGTCTGCACCTTGCAGATCACCGACACCACGGGGAGCCACCAGTTCCCGGCCATGCAGCGCCTCTCCATCTCCAAGGGCCACGCCTTCATCTTGGTCTTCTCCATCACCAGCAAGCAGTCCCTGGAGGAGCTGAAGCCCATCTACCAGCAGATCGTGCAGATCAAAGGCAGCGTGGAGAGCATCCCCATCATGCTGGTGGGCAACAAGTGCGACGAGACGCAGCGCGAGGTCGAGACGAAAGAGGGCGAGGCCGTGGCCAAGGAGTGGAAGTGCGCCTTCATGGAGACGTCGGCCAAGATGAACTACAACGTCAAAGAGCTCTTCCAAGAGCTGCTCAATCTGGAGAAGAGGAGGAACATGAGCCTCAACATCGACGGCAAGAGGTCCAACAAGCAGAAGAGGACAGACAAAATCAAGGGGAAGTGCAGTCTCATGTGAAACCGTCCCTCTTCTCCGTTCTCCTCCTCCTCCTCTCCATTGTCGGTGTCCACACTCCAAACTCTCGTTCACATTCCCACTCCTCACCTCTCTCTCTCTCACTCCCTCTTTGCATCTTAGCGCTGTGACGGCATTAGGGATGCTGAAACACCTCGAGCTCACTTGCCGATTCTTTCTCCTCTTGGCTCCCTCCATCCAATATGGAGCAACGCAATATTGCATGGGAGAGGCACTCCTTCTTGCAGCTGGAGATGAAACTATCTCTCTTCCCCCCCCTCCCCTCCCCGCCCCTCCTTTGCTTATTACTCCTGAACTGTCCCGAGTGGAGGAGGATAAACTTTGGAGCCTGGCCATACTGGGGCACGGTGGGAGGAAGTCTCCCTTCTCCCGCCTGAGGCGATGCTGTTCTTGGAAGGTGGTCTGCGGTTGGAGCAGAGGAGGATTCCCCTGTTTGGAAACGACCTCTGCACGGTGGTGGGGGTCCCGTGTGGCAGGAACAGATCGACATTGCACAGCGGGGAGCACGGATTGGTGCACAGAGACACTCTTGCTGCATTGCATGGGGTGGGGGGGGGAAGGGACTCTTCCCAAACTCCAAATAATGCAAGGGGGCTCTTTCGGCCCCCTTCTCCCCTGATCTTTTGCCTGTGAGCTGCACAAAACCAGAAAGGCACAATTCCCAGACGAGTTGGCTTTTTTCCTCCCGCCCACCCCCCACTTCACTCCCCCCCTTTATTTTATTTTTTTTAATCCAGAAGGATGATTGACAGACAACACTTGGAGGTCCCTTTGGTCATCGCAGCCCCGCTGGGTAAGATGACGCTGTCTCAGGGTGCCTGCAGAAGCTGGAAGGGACATGAGTGGACATATCAAAGGTCTGAGCGTGGAGCTCTTGCCATCTTCGAACTTCAAGACGGATCCGAGGAGGACTTCCAAGCGGCACGGGTGGCTCTGACGCCCGACGAGGGGGACGGCGCAGGGCTGAAGCGTTTCGGCGGCACAGACTCTGCCGAGAGAGAACTCTTGTGTTCACCTCTGAAAAATGAGTGATTCCCCCGCCTGTTGCACAGCAAGACGCAGCGGACGGGAGCAGAGCCCGTCTAAAGGGACAGAAGGAAGGCGCCTGTCCAGAGCAGGTCTTCAGATGTTACCTTCCTCCGTCCCCCTTCCCCGCCCTCTTGCCAATATGCCAAACTTTGAACATTTCAACTTAAGACTTCTTTAATTTTGCTTTTTCTAAAAAAAAAAAAATAGTGTCTTATTTTTAAAGCAACTAAAATACAAAAAGAACAGCACATTTCTAGGGAGGAGGTGAGTATTCAGCTGACGTAGAAGGCAAGGAAAGGCAGTAGAGGCGAGGAACTGGGGAAGGCCAAGTGGAACCAGCCGGCCCAGTGAGAGGACAAAAGCAGCAGCTGCCCAGTTATTTATTTGAAATGATATCCCACTCTAGCCAAAGGGCTCGAGGGGGGGAGGGTTATACCTCTAAAAGTTCAGAAGCAAATCTTGTAGCAGAATAGACCCGTATTGTGGCTTCTACAGTTTTGCCCGGCGGCCTCACACGTCAGCTTGCAGAACAAAAGAGTGGCAGCAGCACCCAGCCCGCAACAAGTATCTAATCTAAAATAAAACACCTTTAAATCACATTCCTTCAAGAAGCTCAGGGCAGCATACTTGGGGTTATCCCTTGCCACATACCTGCAAGATAAGGTCGGCAGAGAGAGTGACTTTTCCCCCAAGTAAGTGTCATGATTGAAAATGGTTTTAAAACCCAAGTGGCCCCTTGTGTGGGACTTGACAGACAGCCACTCCTGGATCTTAGGTAGGAGAGTCATATTAATTCCCCCCAAAAAAACTTTTGTGTGCATCAAACAGAGCTTTCCTTGTGCGCTGAAATCCTCAAGGCAATTCAGACAAACCCCCACCCACACACATACAAAATTTAGTGTTAAAATGTTAAGCAGCAAGTGATTCAAGGAAGGCGGGAGTGTAGCAGTGGGCGGTGTCATGGTGAGGTTTGTTTGTGTGCAGGGAAAGGTGGCATGGGAATCCTTAGAGATGTTGGCTTGCCTGAGCAAGCAGCTCCAGATGGGATAGTGAAGATTGCTTACTACCACGTCTTCCTCCCTCCCTGTCTTCAGTCATTGGGGTCTGAGAGTACATCCGAGTGGCAGGGAGAAGCTCCGCAGTGAAAGGACCTCACTGGATGCGGCTCCTGAATGCTACCCAGCACAGAATTTGGAATCTCAGCTGTCGTGGTTTTTACTGCCTGGCCCCTATGACTGAAATGATAAGTTTTGGGAAACGTGCCGGCAAAGGGTTAGGGTTCTGCAGATCTCTTCCGCTAGGGGTGGTGTTTTTTTCCTGAAAGGAAGGAGCCTTCCCACAAGAGTGTCTTGCATTGAGGGAATGCCGCTTTGCCCTGGAGGAACATGGCACCACTAACGGAGCAGATCTGTGGCATCCCAAACCAGAGTGGGCAAAAGGGCTCCGGAAATTGTAGTGGGGTGGGGTGCTTCCCTGCAATGGGCGTTTGTCTTTCTCTATACTGTGTTTCCATTCTGTCTCTCATCTGTGCCCTCCTTTTCTCTGGCCTGCAGCTTGCTGTACCACTTTTTTTTTTTTGGCCTAAACCATTTGCACATTCTGAGCCCTAATCAAAGAGTAGCTTTACAGAAAGCCACTGGCATTTGAGATCAGTCTGTGCAAAAAAAAAATTGGGGGGGGGGACAAACACAAACCTGATTTGGTTTTGACCCACCTGGTTAAGCCAGTTGTTAATCTCTTGCAAAATTGCAGAGAGGGAAAAACCCGGCTGTTCTGTTCCTTTTTTAAAACAGGAATTTGGGTAGGGAAACGTGGAAGTGGGGGGGGGGCGGTGATGGTTTGAACCGAGGGCTGAGCTGTGGTTGGCTCAGGCAAAACATCTCCACTGAACTTTGCTTGCCGTTGCCTGACCCATAGCGTTGGACTTCTCTTTTGAAGGAAGGACGGGAGTATGCATTTTTAAAGATCAATTCTAGCACTGTGGATGTCCCACCAGCCCCAGGGCCTGGGAGACGGGGGAACCCATTTTAAGATGCCCCAATATTCTCTCTCGCCAGCCAAAGCACAACACCTCAAGCTCCTCATAGAGCAAGTTGACTTTAGCACAATTGCAGCTGAGGAAGGGGGTGTGGACACCAGATTTCACATCTGTGGAGCTGGAAGCTGGGGTATTGGGATGCTGGGCCAGGCCAAGGCGACTCTTGAATTTGGAGGTAGTCGTGTTGTGGGAAGGAAGGGTGAGCTTGGCAGGGTGGTGCGTTTGGATCTTCTGGGATCCGTTCTCATACACGACAGATTTCTAGGATCTCCAGGTGGAAGAGAGAGGGAGAACTGCTCAACAGTACTGAACTCAACGGAATTGCTGCAGTGCTTTTGCCAAGATAGCCCCGGGGTGCTTCTACTGTCCTCTGTTGGGTTTTGTCTCTCCCTGGTTACCCTTTCCTGCATTCTGGCAGCACTTTGGAGGTGTTTTTGTCCATACCTGGTTCTACCCCTCGGGATTGCAGCTCTCCTTAGGATGGGTGGGTAGATGAATTTAAAATGCTGAAGGTGTACGTAGATGGATTTTGGGCTTGGCACATCCAAGAAGTTTGTTGTGAATCCAAAATGAGGAAGGGAACCTCTATCTGTGTTGAATTCAGAAATAGCTTTAGTGGTAGGGGGGAAGGGAAGTACCCTTTCCCGGATGCCAGACAAATGTAGAATGGCTGTCAACTAAGTAAAAGCCATCTTGAAGTCAAGGATTCTAAAAGGTCCACAAGTCAGCTGTCTCGTGTGGCTTTTAGTGTGAACCTGTGGGAGACCCCGATTCATATCGAGGCCATGACGCCATGGGAACAGAGTGGGTTTTTCCTCCTTCCTGATCCCAATCCCCCCCCCCTTCCCAGAGCTGCTTTTCGCACCTTTCTGGGGGAGCGTTGAGGCAACATTTCAGCAACCTTTATCCCTACTATGGCCTCGGAAGTTCACCCTGTGAAGATGGGAGTGGGGGAGGCTAAAGTGTTTTGGGAGTTGGGGCAGAGTTTCTGGGCGGTGCGTGCCTCTTTGCCCACCTCTCCCTCAAACGACACTAGGAGAAGAAGACCAAGATGATGCAAAAACGAACCCATACAAAAAAAAATCTGCCTACATGGCATCATCCAAACCAGTTGTTTCTTTTAATAAAGCACCTATGTTGGCCCTTGGAACAGAAGTTGGACTACCTTGGCACAGAGAGTGCATGGCCCCGTCCCTGCTGTTCCCTAGTGTTACTGTGTGTATATATATATAAATTTGTGTGTGTGTGTTTATATGGGGAGGAGGTGCCCCCCCTAGACCTGCACAAGGGCTGCTATGCCCCATTAAGTTCTATGGTTCCTTGTGCAGGACCAGCACAATGGGTTAAAGGACAACTGCAAAGGTTCTCTCTCCTATCCCCTTATGGGACATGTATTTGTATCTGTTCCCCCCCCCCCCCCCGTTTAAAGCAGCGGTCACTTGCTCGCTGGTTGGTCTCCATATTTGCTCTTGGAGGAGCAGGTGTATGGCCCAGGCTTGGGGCCTTAATGAAACCCCACTCGCATGACCTTGCTCTACACAAGAATTTCACGCTTTCCTTTGACGCAGGCGCACCTTGCGGTTGAGGTTTTGGGCTACTTGCTTTAGTAGTGCAGAGGTTCAAACACGTTGAAAGGAAGCCGAGACTTTTTCTTTTTTTAAAAAAAAGTGAGAGAGAAACTGTGGTTTACACATGCGGTATAATCCAACCGGTCTGAGGATACAAAAGACCTCTTCATCTTCCCAGCTAAGATAAACACGTCTTGAATAATGTATGGTGCTTCAAAAACTCCTAAAAAAACAACAACGAAAGGCAACGTTTGCATTGTAAATAAACCGTCGTTATTAGACTTCCTCTCGATGCCAGCATGACGATATTAGCTACTGTGCATAACTGGCTTTTTAAAGAGAAAAGAAATGAGAAAATAATAATATTAATAATAATATAACAATGTAATAATAAAATGGAAACAAACCAATGGTACAATGTAGCCTTTATTCTAGAAATAGTCTTCCTTGAATGAATGAATAAAAAAAAATGAATTTATCCCATGTCCACCCATGATTGGCTTGGTTCTTGGGTTCACCGTGGAGTGAGGAGGAATCCTTTGGATAATCTGTTCCAGTTCCTTGTCCTGGGAAAGAACACTGCAGGTCACCGCAATATGTCTGCCTAGCCCTTTCCAAGGGAAGAGGGACAACCTGTTCTGCAGCTCATCTGTCCTCACAGGTAGTACGGCCTCCATGGGCTTCCCTGGAAGTCCCCTATCATCACTGTGGCTGCCTCCTAGGAAATTCAGGGTAGAACCTGAGCTACGATTGCCAAGTTACTTTGCAGCATTTGAAAACTGGCAGTGTCACTTTGCCCGATTGTTCTGCACCTCTGCTGTACCCATGCACCATCTTTGGCTTTTCAGGATGTACCTCTGTACCCAAGGGTGGACTGGCCCTTTGGGAAAGTTCCCAATAGGCCCCTGCCATTGGTGGCCAGAAGCACACTGAGCCAACTGGCCCTGGTGGTGCGGGCAGTTCTGTGGGGCTCGCTCAGCTCAGACCCACATACAGGCTTGTCCTACTCCAGGGCTATTTTGACATTCCTATCAGCCTTGCTCCATCATCTTTGCACCTCTGCCTATCTGGCCTCTCGGGGTCATTCATGTCCTTGTGACCCAGGAAGCCCAGAACAGAACACTCTGTTCTGGGGGAAGCCCTGCCACCAGTGAGCAAAGTGACGCGAGGACCGCTCAAGTCCTCAGAATGCAGTGTGGAGGGCCATGGCTCAATGGCAGAGCCTCTCCCTGGCATGCAGAAGGTCCCTGGTTTGGTCCCCGGCATCTCCAGTTAAAGGATCTGGCAGCAGGTGATGTGAAAGGCTTCCGCCTGAGACCCCGGGGAGCCGCTGCCAGTCTGAGTAGACTTTGATGGACCAAGGGGTCTGATTGAGTAGAAGGCAGCTCTGTGTGCTCGTGTGATGCTTCTGTTCATGAAGCTCCAGGTGGTGTTATGGGTGTGGGGCTTCCCAAGAAGCCTCTCATCCAGGTGACGACCTGATTCAGATCTGTTTCATTTAAGCAAGGTTCCTGCATCCAGTGCCTTCAGATGGGGGTGCCCTTGGAGGACTAGGGAGCCCTTGCACACAAGGCTGTGGCACAGTTGTAATGAAAGCAAGGCTACAGAGGGCTTTAAATAATGGAGGGGGGTGGGTGAGCGGTGGCAATTTTTATGAACAATTACCTCTTGCCTCATGCGACAGTTCAATCCTAAGCCAAGTCACACCCTTCTAAGCCTATTAATTTCAGTGGACTCCACACAGTGTGGCTCTGCTAAGGATTGCACTGAACATTCACCCCTTCCCAGGTGGCATTTCTCTTAAAACAAAACAAAAAAATGGGATTTTGATCTGGGTGCTTGCCTGTCATGAGCAGAGGTCTTTGCCTACCTTTTGGCTGAAGGTCCCTCGTAAGGTGAGGATGCTGGGAAAGTCACAGGGTACATGATAGGCAGGCTGCACTTGTCCCCACGTGGGAATTCCTCTGTGCAAAATACGCATTCTGTTCAAGTGTGGGCCAGTGTTCCCTCTAAGCTGAGTTAGTGTGAGCTAGCTCACAGTCTTTTAGCCTCCAGCTCACACTGTTTCATTTTAGCTCAGGAAGGAGGGCTCCAGAGCAGAGTAATGTATGCAGTAGCTGAATCGCTCACTTGCAACTTTAGTGCCGGTAGCGCACAAAGTTTAATGTTTGCTCACAAGACTCAACAGCTTAGAGGGAGCGTTGGTGTGGGCCCTCCCCGACAGGAGCATTTTCCTGTGAGGGCGTCAGACCTTGGCTGAGATGACCACCCCATGGCTTTCACGGTGAGTTATTGAGAATGCACATCTGTCCTCCATGATGAAATGGTCCTTTGGGGTTTAGGGTGTACAGGAAAGTGACTCACAAAACCAGACTGCTGGGTATTGCTTACTCTGACTGGCAGCAGCATTCCTGGGCCTCAGCAGAGAGAGGTCTTTCCCAGCACTTGAGATCTTTTAACTGGAGGCTGAACCCAGGACTTTCCTGCGTGCCAACCAGAGCCTCAGAGCCCTACACATCACTTGTACACTGTTAAGTGTTGTTCTACTGTGCCTGTGAGAAGACGCAGAGTGCAGGAATGACCCACAAATAGGGGTCTACGGCAGTGTTGCTTGCACTGTCTGAACGTACCACTCGTGTTTTGATCACTTGTGTTTAAAGTAGATTTAGTGTACCCACCGGCCTTGCTGCTGCCTTGTTATTAAGATGAGGGGAATGCACCTATTTATAAAGGCTTGAGTGAGCATGAAGTGTGTGTGTGTGTGTGTGTGTGTGTGTGTGTGTGTGTTGGGACATCTGCAGCGCATTAACTGAATGCAAGCCTATGCTCGGTGTGTGCGCTCTCTCTCTCCTCTTCTTCTGCCACTTCTTTCACCACTGCACCCCAAATCAGAAATGGCAAGTCCCCCTTAGGCTTTCGGTTGGCAAATCTCAAAATGCGTCATTCGGAAGGTTGCTGTGGAAACCATCTGCTCCCTTGACGTTTGGGAGCCAGCTGCTTTGGGGATGGAGGAGATGGAGATGGAAGGGGGGGGGAATGCCAAAGGGGAGGGGCAGGGACAAAGAGCCCTGTTGGGGTGTCCCCACACTGCTTGGGGAAAGGTGTGCCTTTTGTCTCCAAGCTTCCTGCAAATTAAGAGTTGCTAACCTGCAGGCAGAGGCTGGAGATCTGCTATTACAACTGATCTCTAGGCGACAGAGATTGGTTCACCTGGAGAAAATGGCCACTTTGGAAGGTGGACTCTCTGGCATAATACCTCACTGAAGTCTCTCCCCGACCCCCACCCTCCTCAGACTCCACCCCCAAAATCTCCAGGTATCCCCCAACCTGGAGCTGGGAACCCTACTGCAAACAGAGGGGCCAAGAGCCCACTTGCTTCCCCAGTGGCGGCAGTCTTGTCCTTACACATTGGCCTGCTATAGCTGTTCAGCTTACCAAACAGGAGCAGTCCTGAGTAATTTGCAAAGCTCTGGTGGCAAGATCTGGTGGCAAGATCACGAGATGAAATCTGTCGCCTTTTAAACAATTATTCTCCAGCAGTGACGTGCAAGTCGGATACATAACTTTCATTTGCACAGGGGTCATTTCCTGCGGGAGCGCACAGGAGCGGAGCTCCAGCAGTAAGGAGCCCAGGGGGCAGGCACATGCAACAAGCCCCGCCCCCTGCTCTCAGCAGCCCTCAGTCAGGCCACGAGGAACAAGAAGCAGCCAGGTAAGTTGCAGAGCCCCCCCCCCCGGCCCACCTTCGGGTACAACCTCTCCCCCCTCTATGAGGGCAGATCTGCACGTCCCCCCTCC